>NC_082661.1:156143624-156443624 GCF_025265405.1 Mesoplodon densirostris | reverse complement strand
ATCGCCTGGCTGACTGGGAGCTGCGGCTCGCTGCCCTGCCTGGCATCATGAGAGAGGATCGTACTGCCTATCACCCAGGAAAAGATCAAAATTCAAAGTACAATTTCTACTGAACACTTTATCACTTTAACACCATAGTAAAGTCAAAAAATCATAAGTTGAATCATCGTAAATTGAGGACTGTCTGTACAATACTTGATTTTCAATGCAGTTGTGTGTCTTTTTCAATATTTTCTACCAATTACATGGCCTTGGTATGAATGGCAGGTTCTCAGTTCACCATCATGAAACTAGAAGTTGTGTCAACCATGAAGTCTTTATATATTTTAAAATTTTTATGTAAACTTTATTAATTATTAAGTCATAATAATACATGTGTATTAAAGTGGTGCCAGAATACATTTTGTCCTTTTCGTGTAGGAAGAATTCCAAAGTAAATGGATTATTCATGAAACTATTAGGATAGTAACATTGGGATGACAGTCTTGGTGGTTATAAGATGTTCTCTTTTTTGCAAAGATTTTATTTAAGACTTAATAAAGTAAACCCTTAATTTCATTGACCATTAATGAAGTAAAACTGCTGATTTCATTTGTTGGAACTTTATTTAAGCAAATGAAATAAATTTACCAAAAGATGAAAAATTTCAACCCTTGTTTTCCTTATACTTTGGTACACTTAGGACCAAATATGCTACTAAAGAGTGTATACAAGAGTGTCATTGGACAATACACAGAAGAACAGGACTTGAGTTCAGAAATAACATCATCTCACAAATTTGAACCAGGAAAAGAATTCGGCAATCTCACAAAACCCTCAAGGCCGAACTGCCATTTGAAATAAATCTCCAAGCACCCACAGCCTTCTGTAGAAAGTCAGGAAACTCTTCATTGGTTTTCGTTATTTTCCAACTATTTTAACGGGGTCCTTGTGTCTCATATGGTGACCTTTGGGGCTGCCTGGGGTGTTAAGAGTTGGGAGGAGAGTAAGTGTCACTATGACCATGCCATCACTTCAACACAAACAACGTCACTTTTCATTCATTTGTTGCATGTAAGGTTTCACTAGAAAAAATGATTCTTCTACAAAAAAAAAAAAAAAAAAAAAGACATGGTCTGGTCTAACATTTCTATCTTCAGCATAATTAATCCTAAAGTTTTACAGGCGTATAAAATGTGTTCTCTTTAAACAGCTCTGGAAAAGGGATTTTCTTTCAGGTCCCAAAGATGCCCATTTCTCAGTGGGGAATTATTTAGTGTTTCCAGCCCAGTCCCTTTATGCTCAGCTTTTGATGGCCATGCATCTTTTTCGTAATAAGCCTCATGTATTTGAAGATGATTATCCAGCTACTCCTCAGCCTTCCCTGCTTCAGGTCATATCAATCCTATGTCATTTAATCCCTTTATACAGATCTCACTTCCCAACATTTAAATCATCCCCATGGGGTCCTCTTCTCTCTAAAACATCTCCAAATTTCTTATCTCCCTCTCCTGTCACTGAAGTCACAACTACATACCCTAAAGCTCAGTAGGTGGAAGGGAACAGCCATCCTTCTACTTAGCTCCTTCAGGCTCTAATTTGGTCCTTCTTTCACCCTTCAAGATCATCTTGATGATGGTGGTGGATTAAAGATGGTAACAAATTCTCTGGGGACAGCAATGCCCCATCGTCCCAGCTTTTCCAGCCATGTCAATCCAAGGCAACGTGAGAGATAATAATGAACTGTTGTGCTATGCCACTAACTTTTTATGTGGCTTATTATGCAACAAGATGACCAAAATGATGGGTTTCTTTTCACCTTTGTGATTTGTTCTCCTTTCCCCTTCCCAGGTATCTTCCTGGATGCTGACACTAGGGTCCCCATAACCAAAGGGGATCATCCTAAGGGTTCCAACATGAATTAGCCCTACCTTGTCTATCAACAAGAAGTGATGATTTCCCCTGCTTGTCCTCCAGTTTTCTTGCCTTATGTCTTTTAAAAATCTGTTTTTCAAGAGCACCCCAATAGTCCCTAACAGTGAGAATATCTCTGTGATTATATATTCTACTGTCATCGTTCCTTAAAACAGTGTTTCTGACATCCAGTTCATAGCTTATTTTCCAAAGCTGTTTAAGTTCTATGATATTGTGGATGAAGTTACAAGGTCCAGCACATTCCAAAGTAAAAAAATAGGCTTCAATTATTTGATGTTAACAAATATTTTTAATTCTATGAAGTAGAAGTATAAGTTAGGGGGTTGTCTGGGTCACAAAGGAAATCATAGCTGGGAAATGGTGTTGTTAGTTTAAAACCCAGGCATTTGGGCTTCCCTGGTGGCACCGTGGGTGAGAGTCCGCCTGCCGATGCAGGGGACACGGGTTCGTGCCCCGGTCCGGGAGGATCCCACATGCCGCAGAGCGGCTGGGTCCGTGAGCCATGGCCACTGAGCCTGCGTGTCCGGAGCCTGTGCTCCACAATGGGAGAGGCCACAACAGTGAGAGGCCCGCGTATCTCAAAAAAACAAACAAAAAAAAACCCAAAAAAAACCCAAGAAAAAAAAAACCCACGCATTTTAATTAATTCTCACAGGATAGAAGATAGGACCAACAAAAGCAGGAAATTTGGGAGCTTTCTCTGAACTGAGCTCATTTAAGCCATGTACTTATATAGAAGCATTCATTTTTGCATGGAGGTATCATAATCCTTCCAATCCTACATGACTTGGAGCCAGGGGCACACGGGAGATGAAGTCATCATTCCCAACTGGGCAGTGGTGTTTTGTTGTTGTACCCCAAGAAGACCAAATAATAGAAAACAAATTTGTGCTTTCAAAGTTCCCCTCAATATACATTATCTGAGAGTCCCATTTGGAGCTAACATATCATAGAAATTACGATAAAAAGTTCAAAAATGAAATATTTAACTTCCCCCACAGTCTAAGAACTGTGATTGATTTGGGGGATTAGTTGTTCGGATAGAGTAGAACATAAGACCCACAGGCTAATAGATACACCTCACCGAGGAAGTTGTCTGTATCTGCCAGCCTGAGGAAGTTGACAAACTGCAGAAGGAAAGAGAAATGGCATGTATCATTAATGCTCAGCTGTAGTTGGCAGCATCAAAAATGTCTATTGTAAGTACTTTTTTAGTTTCTCATTTGCCTTATGATTTATTGACTTGTAGAAGTTTTATCTTTTTTATTCAGTTAAATAGATCTATTCCTTTAGGGTTTTCATCTTTAATATTTAGATGGCCAGTCACCAAACAAAGTAACCACTCTGTCTTAGTCCATCCAGGCTGCTATAAAAAAATACCATAAACTGAATAACTTATAAACAACAGAAATGTATTTCTCACAGTTCTGGAGACTGGGAAGCCCAAGAAGAGCAAGATGCTGGCAGATCCGGTGTGTGGTAGGATCCACTTCCTGGTTCATGGATGATGCTTTCTCACTGTGTCCTCACATGGTAGAAAGGGTGAAGGAACTCTGAGGTCTCTTTTACAAGGGACTAATCCCAATCACGAGGACTCTACCCTTATGACCTAATCACCTTCCAAAGCCCAATCTCCTAATAGCATCACCTTGGGGGTTAGAATTTCAACTTCTGAATTTGAGGAGGATGAAAACATTTGGCCCATGACATCCTCCACAGTGGCCACTTCTTGGAGAAAGTCCATCTATAGGGTGAGTGGATGAGGCCCAGGCTTCTGAGCTGATGTTGGGCAGTAAATCCCCAGCAAGGGCCATGTGAAGAACTCCTTTTATTTACAATATACATAAGTCAGATCATTATGCTGTATACCTTTAACTTACACAGTGCTAGTATGCCAAATATATCTCCACAAACCTGGGGGAAAAGGCCTCGTTTACTTTATTAGCCAAGACAGGTGTCAATTCTGCTTTAATTTGATTGCCTTTGGCAGACATGTCTTCTCATTGGTCACAGGCCCTCCTCAGCCCCATTTTTTGGCATCTGAACATTTCTCACTGAAGTTATCTGTCTGGCCCCTGCAGGCATCTGCTTGTGAAGCCAGCGTCCATAGAGCCTCCTTCGCAGAGAAGAAAGAGAACTTAATTAGGAAAAGCTGAGGAAGACCTCTGACATGGCTTGGGTAGCTATGGCCAGAAGGTTGGGGTCTGTTTCCAGAAGGGGGCACAGGAAAAGAAGCTGGGCAGACAAAAGCTACAGCCCCTTCAGCGACTCAGCTACCCTCTGACTTGGTCTCTACTGCTTCTGCTAACTGACCCTGCAAGTACATCATGAGTCCAGCTCACTCAGAGAGCTGACTGAGAAAGAGAGCCGCCAATATTCCGGATGGGCAGAGATGCGGAGAGCTTCATAAGCTATTAACCAGCCTATAGAAGGACTGTCCTCGGGTCCAGTGGCCTCCTCTGGTCCAAGCTGCAGCAGACAAGGGGACATGGCTTGGAGTGCAGACGTGGCTGCACTGTCACCTGTTTCAGCTTGAACAATAGAATGTTACTTGACAATATTTGCCCATTCTGGTGTAACTTGTGTGACTCTAATGCTTAACAACTGCCATTGGAGCTAGCGTTCTTATTCAGTTCTGTAGTGTTAAGAGGCCTTTTGTTGTTAAAGATGTGAGCGAAGTGTGCATGTACATTGACTGAATTCACTTTTATGCCATTTTTGTAAATACAATGGTTTTGCACAACCTCTCACAAACCTCTGTATTAATTTCACATATTAAAAAGTAGGCGATGTGCCAACAAGAAGCACAAAAGTTGCTACACAAAACTCTGTATGTCATTAGAACTTCTGTATAGTGAGAATAGTTTACAATCTTGGCTTACAGAATACCAAACTGAAAACTTTGCTCCATCTGCTGTAGACAAGCTTTTTAATTGTTACTAATATCCATGTCATTCAGTGGCCTTGTGCAAACGTGATATGTTGCTTAGGCATATTTTTGTTCTATGCAGAACGTTTCATTCTGACTTTTATGAAAATTGCAATACATGTAATTTATATAAACTTTTTTTTTTTTCGGTACGTGGGCTTCTCACTGCTGTGGCCTCTCCCGTTGTGGAGCACAGGCTCCGGACGCGCAGGCCCAGCAGCCATGGCTCACGGGCCCAGCCGCTCCGCGGCATGTGGGATCCTCCCGGACCGGGGCATGAACCCGCGTCCCCCGCATCGGCAGGCGGACTCCCAACCACTGCGCCACCAGGGAAGCCCAATATATAAACTTTTTAAATGTAGAAACTTGTACTTCCACAGTCAACTTAGGGAACGCTAGAATAAAAGTTTTTAATACTTGGAAAAAAATTTGCTTAAAAGCAAATGTAAGTTAATTCGTTTAACTAAGAATACATTAATACAATATAAAAAGCATGTTTGGAAGAACCAGAGCCTTGCTCCAACGTTCTTCTCAATCTGTCCTGGGGAAATGCAGCAGGACGCTGAAGGCAGAATTCCCACCAACCCAGGGTATCAGGTCACATGTTTCAAAGAAGAAACAGGAAAGCCATTTTAAGTTTCTATTTCAGAATTTCCCTTTTATGACAGTACCCAACTTTGTATTCTACATACTCAAGTGTTTATATTTCTTCCTGATGAGCTTTTGGACCATCATCCCTCAAAAACAAAACCAAAAAAGCCAAACAAAAACAAAACAAAAATACCCTGTTACAGTCTCCATACTACATAAGGAACTTACTTAACTTCCTAAGTACTTCATAGCACTTGACAAAGAAGTGCTCAGGAGGGTCTGTGAGTACTGTAAGCATCCTCTGGCTTCCTCCAGGTGAGGACAGTAACTCGCACACACCTGATTGATGTGTCCAGTACAGAATTTATCTGATGATCACTGTACTAATCACTTCACACATGTTTCATTTAATTCTCTGAATAACTAAAGGCATCATTGTCCTCATTTTTTAGGTGGCAGTATATAGAACTGTGAAATAATTATACATTAGCACAAATATGAATGTTAAGGTATTAGGACAAGATTTGAAAATCTGGATGATATAAGATTGCACTAAGTAATGCAGTCAACTCAACTCCATTAGACAGGCGGATCGTAACTCTCCAGCAATGCGCCCACTCCACCCTAAAGAAGGTCGTGGCCAACAGCAGCATAAACATCTGGCAGATTCAATGCCAAAAGCAACATTGTAAGAATGAGTATTCAAAGGGTTCCTAAGGATTTTCTGTTTTAACACCCAAACATTTGTAGAAGGAAATATGGATTCTGTTTTTAGGTGGCAGATCCCCTTCATTCATTAAAAAGCTTAAAGCAACAAAGAATGTGCTACCAACTCTCCCACATTCATCTCATTAGTAAGAGTGAGGAATAATCAGTCATCTCCTCCTAGATATCTACTATAAAACCCACAGTCCCATGACTTAGTGAAATAAGGAGTCCATTTAATTTGACAGTGTTATTTTCAAAACTAGTTTGAAAACTAGAAAACTTGGGAAAGAAAGATAATTAGGAGGAGGTTCCAGGAAGCTACTAAATATGGTAGAAATTGGTTATATCCTAAGGAGAACATGTAGCCAAAAAGTTGCTGCCTCTGAAAACATCTCTTCAATTCTCAGAGAAGCAAGGCCAGGGAGATTCACATACAGTCTGAATCTGACAGAGGAAGTGTTCTCATCCAGAAGAGGGCTGCTGGGACCTCTAACAGCTTGGGCAGTAAAATCTAGCCTGCCTGGACACGGTACCCATCCACATTAGTTAGAAAGTTAGCATCGGAGTTGTTTCTCCACAGTCTATTCTGGGGAAGAATTCTGCCAAGCCAAATTATTTTTTTAGTACACTCCCTTTTTTCATTAGGAAAATAATCCAAGTTAATATAAAATTTAGAAAATAATAGCAGAGAAAAGAATGAAAGCAATCACCTGCAGTCCCACTACTTAGATAACTACTGTTAATATTCTGGTGTATTTCTTTCCAGGCTTTCTTCTGTGTATATAAAGTTGTGTTTGGGGTTAGTTTTGTTTGTTTTGTCCATTGCTGTGGTTGTCTAAAATGCTCGCTTTGCATGCTTCTTTATTTTCTCACTTAAAATCGCATCACAAGCGTTTCCCTGCATGATTATGCAGGCTTCTAAGTGTTGTTTTTAATAGCTGCCTGGATTCTTAATCCCAGGGTAGCTCCTCCTACAACCCCGCCCTCCCACCCCCACCCCCACCGTCTCCTCCCAGGGTCAGCTGCTCTGTGCTTGGAAAGGCAAGCTCATTCGATCATAAAACAGCCTTGGCTGGTAAAGGAAATCTGCTGTACCCACAACTCATGATGCATTTCATTACCTCTGGATTATCGGTGTGGAATTATTCACATCACCGCCCTTGATTATCCACCTCCCTGCCTTCTTCATTAGCGTGGAGGGTGGAACCCAGGCTGGGCTGTATCTCTTCAGAGCCTCAGTCACTTCTGATTAGTGAGTGGCTTAGAAAACGGCCTCCGCTCAAGCAGGCCACTGCCAGTTAGTGCGCTGTACCGGCAAAGCACGTCATTGCTAGTCCCTCTCTGGGTCAGCAGAAAGGCGATGGGATTGGGGGGTCAGGGGCTGGAGTAGGGAGGGACAGGCAGGTCTCAGTGGCTACACCGGCCCCTCTCACCTCTCCTCCCTTCTCCCCAGGCCCAGGAGCCCCTCTCCCACTTCATCCAGCTTCTCCTCAACAGAAGAAAGGACTTTAGTTGTATGAGCTTGCTTGTGAGACAATAGCAACCTACAGTCCTGTAATACTTGTCATTCCTCCACCTCCCTGGCCCTCCCCCCGACTCAGGACGGCCCCTAACAAAAGGCCCCAGTTTGACCCCCAAGGCAGGCAAAAGCTGATTCAAAGCAGGGATTTGAATGTATTTACGCTGCGCAGACCAAAGACCACAAACCCGCCACATTCAATTTACTAACCTCTAAGTCAGGCAGAAACACAAGTTATCTTCTTTTTTTTTAAAATAGGAGCCAAGTAAACTAGTACAATCTCAAACATATCTACGGTATTTTTAAAGGCTTGAAGCAGGATATAAACACAACCTCCAAAGTAAAACAGAACAATGACAATACTCCACCGTTTTTCAGCATGAGCTCCTGTCAGAAGCTCTTTTTTTTCAGAAATGACGCACCTTTGCAAACTCTCTACCACTGAAAAGGAATTCCTGGTAGATAGGCATTCTTGCTGTACTAAAGGCTAGCCTGTGAACGCTATTGCTAAGTGCTGCTTTTGAAAAGGCTGGCAACCTCATAACCTATTGGTTTGCTTCCCATCCACGGCTCAAAAATATGTATGTAAGGTCTGCTGTCCCAGGGCTGGGGCTCCTCACTCACCAGCTGGGACAGTCAGAGGCTGTTTCCTCCCCAGTCCCAAGGCGAACAGAGGCTCCTTGTCTGGAAGGAGCCGGCCAGGAAGTGCCTGCTATTCCAGGGTAAACGTGGACATTCACTTAAGAAGTCAGGCTGTCTCGAGAATGAACTCTGATCAGACAGGATGGAGCAATTAGGGCCAGGAGCTGTGACAGTGACAAATAGGAGACTGTAGGTAATATCTGAGCTGTAGGCTGGGGCTATTCTGAAGCTTCAGCAAGATTGTTTTGGGGGATTGAAAGAAACGACTGATTTAGATGACAGAATGTGTGATCTTCAGGAAAAATTCTCTTAACTTTTCTGCCACAAACTTTTCTGATAGGAACTGCTGGAAGGCTCCTCTGTGTCATTTCATAGGCTACGCTTTCTTCGATCCCACGGGTAAATGCATTTTCCAATAGTCTCACTTATATATTTACATACTTGCTTATTCTATTTGTAAATTAAACTGTATTTTAGAGCAGTTTAGGGTTCACAGAAAAATTGAGGGGGAAAGCTTTCTCATATTCCCCCTGCATTCCCCCATGCACAGCGTCACCCATTATCAACACCCGCCACCAGAACGGTGCATCTGTCACAGCGGATGAACCTACATTAACACATCACAATCACTTCAAGTCCACAGTTTACATTAGGGTTCACTCTCGGTGTTGTACATTATGTGGGTTTGGACAAACGCATAATGATGTGCATCCATCATTATAGTATCATGCAGCGTATTTTTATTGCCCTAAAAATCCTCTGTGCTCTGCCTATTCATCCTTCCCCCTCTCACCCCTGGCAACCACTGATCTTGTACTGTCTCCATAGCTTTGCCTTTTCCAGAATGGAAATCATACAGTCTGTAGCCTTTTTGGACGGGCTTCTTCTACTCTGTAATATGCATTGAAGTTTCCTCCATGTCTTTCCATGGCTTGATAGCTCATTTCCTTTTAGCACTGAATCATATTCCATTGTCTGAATGTACCAAGTTTATCCATTTGCCTGCTGAAGGACATCTTGGTTGCTTCCAAGTTTTGGTAAGTATAAAGAAAGTGGCTACAAACATCCATGTGTAGGTGTTTGTGAGGACATAGGTTTTCAATTCCTATAAGTAAATACCAAGTAGTGCGATCAGATCATAGGGTAAAAGTATGGTTAATTTTGTAAGAAACTCATTCTTTTTTTAGCAAACATTTATTAAGTGTAAACTATGTGTTAGGCATCATGTTGAGCTGGAAATGCCTTAGAGAATATGATAAACATGAGCTCTGGTCGTGGCAGTGTGCTCTCCCTCGCTATATATCTGTCTTATAGCTCTCCATATAATATCTCTTATCACTTTGTCTAGTACTTACTAGGTGGCAGGCATGCTGCCCAGTACTTTCCATGCATTATCTTTTTTAATCCTCAGGCCAACCCTATGGGATAGAAGTTGTTTTCTCCATTTTCCAGACAAGGAAATTCAGGTTCAGAGAGGTTACATCATTTGCCCAAACCACACAACTCACAGATGACACAGCTAGGATGCGAAACAAAGTGTGACTGGTTCCCAAGTCTGTGCTTTTAACCACTGCATGATGCAGCCTCCCTGGTGCTTACTAACCATCTGGATGACCCTGTTGGTCCAAGATTAGGCTTCTGGAGATCTCACACCCACCCACAAGGTACCACTGGAAAAAGTGGACACCTGAGAACGATGGGAAAAGCCAAAGATGTTGCTACAAAACTTCTTCAGAAAAATTGTATTTTTATGTCAAATTCTGGAAGGCTCAAACTGGTGGGCACCTTAGAATTTCTCTGTTCTGAACAACTTAAGATCCATCATCAGAAGGATGGCTAAATCAAATGGTATATTAATTTAACAGGACATTATACAGAATAAACCAGAGCCACTTGCGTCAACATGGATTTACCTCCAAACATGGAATTAAATTTTAGAAAAGCAAACCGAAAAAGGATGAGAACAGCCATCTCCTTCATTTCAAGTGTAAAAACAAGCAAAATGATGTGAGATGTTGTTTGCCATCAGGCATAGGGTGTCAAAAATACACGTGAGAATGATAAACCCCATTAAATGGATAGTGATTGTTTCTCGGGATGAAGAGAGGAGAATGGGATTAGGCCAGGGTTCAGAGGAGGCTTCAAAGGTATCTTAAGAACATATAAAGAAGCAAATATGGCAAAGTAATAGGAGTTATTAGAGTGCGTGACAAGCACATACTTAAATGTTATGTTATTCTATATGAACTTCTGTTTAAAATATCTTATACGAACTTCTGTTTGAAATATCTCACAGCTTTTTTTTTTTCCTCATAGCTTTTTAGACCCTCTAGTCCATCTCCCTTATTTTGTAAAGAAACCAAGGTCCAAGGAAGTAAAATAACTGGCCCCAGATCACACAGCTGATGAGAAAGACAGTATTAAAACACAGGTCTCAGTGATCTGGGTTGTTTCTGTTCTGTCTTTCCATATCTAGTAGATTCCCTTGGGCTTTTGCTCAAACTCCACAGTTTAAGAAGTGTGAGGCTGCCGTGTATCAAATGGACTGGCCTACCCTCTTGTCCATGTTTTATGTTTCTGGGCTTCCAGTTCTCAATCCTCATGACCTAAGAACTACTGACACTTTAATACTTGGAGACCTTGAAACTGGAAGTTCAGAGGACTTCCAAATGGATAGAATGATCGTGAACCGCAATTCTAACATGTTTGGTTAGCAGCTTCCCAGTTAATCAGAATATCGTTGGAAGATTCAATTGAGAACACAGTAGAGGAGGAGGGAGGACAGATGGCTCCTAGAGGTGGAATGGTGGACAGCAACAGCAGAGCAAGAAGACATCTAAATGGCAAATTAAAGCATTATGCATCCTGACTCTTTAGTGTAAGTGGCAATCAGTTTATAAAAAATAAGTTAAATTTAAAATGTTTGGGGGCAGTGGTTGTCAAATCTAGATGTGTGGGAGGATCATTGGAGAAGCTTTTTCAAAAACATCCACATCTGGGATCCACCCCCACCAAATTCCATTCAGTTGTGTGGGTTTGGAGCCAGGTATTGGCATTTCTATAAAGATCCTCCAATGATTCTCAGATGATTGCCAAAGTTGAGAACCATCATTTTAAGGTGTTAAGTCCTAAAATTCAGCTATTGCAAAACAAATATATTTGAGGGACTCTTTACTCCCCAGTAGAATGTGGTATAAAGGTTGTACTGCATGTGAGTGTGTGTGTGTGTGTGTGTGTGTGTGTGTGTGTGTGTGTGTGTGACTCAGCTCGGAGCTCTAGACAGCTCCCCTGCCCCGAATCTCTGACCCTGACCCTCCCATGTACAACCATCTTGCGGTGACTTTCTAAGATCTCGGGGAGTTTTCTCAGGCCTCTCTTCTCTCCCCATCCCAAACCTCCTACTTTGTCCAAAGGTTTTCCATTGATTCTATTTTCATGCATCCACAGCTCTGTTCAGCCTCATTAGAGTAATGCTTCAGGTGGGCTGTCTGCTTGTCTTGCAATCTGGCTTTACCTCTCAACTCTGACTTTTGGATTTCCTCTGCTCTCTCGCCCCTGCTCCCTGCCTCTTCAGCTCAGATCCCCAGAACTCTTGTCCAGGACTCACTTTCTGGGCCCCCTCCTGCCTGGAAGTAAAGTTCAGACACTGTATACTCTTTCTTATTCATTCACTCTGGCAAACGAGTACGGTATAACTTTAGTAGCTCTAAGTTTTCTTGAGCAGCAGCATAGTTAGACATCAAGAACGACCGATTTAAGATCTGGGATATGGGATGTGCAGAGTGGGTTGGTCAACCCTCATATCCGTGACCCATGGGTCTGGGCGTCCCATTTCAAATCCTATGACATAAGATCTATACACATTTCAAAATCTGGAATCCTGAAGCTGAAGTTAACAGGTAGGAAGATTCACTAGTCAAATGGGTAAAGTAATAAAAATCTATAGAACTTCTAAAACTATGGAAGTGGACCATGAGTTCCATACAACTTTTTCTGAGCTTTCATTACACGTAATAATGAATGCTGTCATTCATTGAGCACCTCCTCTGTGTTAGCACTAAACAGTTGAGGTTATACACATTTTGCAGATTAAAAAACTGAGGTCATCTAATTCATCCCAAATCACTTAGGTAATAAATGCTGGAGTTAGGATTTTAACCTGTGCCTGTCTGATTCAAAAATTATGTATTTTACATAAACTCTTTATATAGCAGCAACTCTCATTCATTCATACATGCACACACACACACACTCCTATCTTTCTTTTTGACCTCCTCTTCCAGTTCATTTTTGTTTAATTTTTAAAAATCCCAGAAAACATAAGATTCACTAAGATGGGAATAATATAGCAGTACCTTATATTAAAAGAAAACAAAATGTCCCTGAAAAAAAGTTAATTTCTGCAAGACAAGTCAAATTTTCCCATTTGTGATTCCAGAGCTATGTACTTACAGAATGTTTTGACCTCAAGAAAAAAAATATAGTTCAAAGTTGAAATGCCTTTCATCCCTGAGCAGCGCTGTGCTTTGTTAACCAGCAAGAGACTAAGCCCAGCCTACAAGAGGCCAACGTGTGAGGCAACTTCAGCCTCTTTGTGCCACCTCCACGCCACACCCTTGCCCAGACCCTGCAGGGGCCTGAGCACCTAAATTTATTTCTTCCCCTAAAGTGACCACCTATGGCTCTTGCTGGTTTAATATGGAATAAAAGGGCAAATCTGTCAGGAGGGAGGGCGTCTCTGGTGCTTCCGGTTCTCCAGACCATTGGGGTCACACTCTAGCCCTGATCTCCTGCGAGGGTGGTGTCTTGATGTCCTTTGGGGACACTCAGAAGGTGGTGACAACTGTCAGGAGATCATCAGCAGAGAACCTCTCATATGACTCACTGTTAGGGCCTCGGGAGTTCCAAAGTCAGGAACTCCTCCCACAGTGAATGAATCAGACTCATCTGTTCTTCTGTTCAAATCCTTATAAGGTGTGCCTTTGTACAGTGGGAACCTTCTCTACTGAATAGGAAACCTGTAGATATGCTTTTCTTTTTTTAACGTGGACTATTAAGAAACATATCCTTACACAAACAAAGAATATTAATTAATTCTACAGTGTCTCCTAAACTAAGACCTGTTATGATAAGCATAATTTTGAGTTTACAGTAATTGCAAAGTTGTATTTTTAAAAAATGTTCCCTGTACTTTTCCACTGACCTCACATCAGCCCTGGAAGCATATGGTGTTTGTCTGATCATTAGTATAGAATAGCAAGTAGAATGTGCCAGGGCCATAGAAATCTAGAACACAGTATGTATTTAACGAGTGCTTTGCCATAGATTTGTTGATTGATGATATGAAGCACGTGCCCTGCCTTCCTTGATCCATCTTCTCTCTTGGGTTTATGGCATTGACAGTCTCCCACAACTGTGCCCCTCCCCAAGGCCCACTGTCTCTCTTTTTCTCAGTTACCTGGACCTTGCCAAGATGACTCTGTTCTCTACTGAATGAGGTAATGAAGCAGTTAAAAAAAAAAACATCTTGGGCTTCCCTGGTGGCGCAGTGGTTAAGAGTCTGCCTGCCGATGCAGGGGACATGGGTTTGTGCCCCGGTCCGGGAAGATCCCACATGCCGCGGAGCGGCTGGGCCCATGAGCCATGGCCGCTGAGCCTGCACATCCGGAGGAAAAGTCTTATTTTTGAAAAACAACAAAAGCAGCAATAACAAAAGTTTCCAGGAATGCACAAGCTTTCAAAACAGTCTGTCAAGACTTGGAAAAAAAAAAAAAACAGTTAGGGTCTGACTCTACTCTCTCCCACCCCCAAATCACCGCAGCTTATGACAACAGTCACTTAGAAGGACCACAGAATTACTGACATTGAACCGCGCTGGCCTCTAGTTTTACATACCCCCTCTCTGATAAACAACATCCTCTTGGAACCAGTGAGATACCAGTGTGGGGTTACTCCTGACTCATTCTAGTGGGGAAAGTGCTCCTGGTTCAGCCCTTGTGGTGACCACGAGAGAATGATTGTTTCCTCCACACTGAGGTCCTGATGAAGCCTCAGGAAATGTCACTGACACCATCACCAGATACCTTGAGAGGAACGGCTTCTGAGGCTTAGCCGTGGCCAGATTTGTTGGGAAAGACCCTCTTCCCTTTCATCAGTACAGTGAAGCCACACAGCAGCCACTTGAATTCTAACCTTGACTGACCAGACCTAGGATTTCAGTTGGAGCAGCGGAACCCAACTTGGTTTCTACCCACAGGAATAAACTTTTATACTATGAGTGACCTGAGTATATGCACTCATGTAAAAATTTTTTTTTAAATTTTTTATTGAGGTATAGTTGATTTACAATGTCATGTTAGTTTCAGGTGTACAGAACACTGATATATATATATATATCTTCTTTTTCAGATTCTTTTCCCCTATATGTTATTACAAAATATTGCATATATTTCCCTGTGCTATACAGTAGGTCCTTGTTAGTTATCTGTATTATATATAGTAGTGTGTATATGTTAATCCCAGCCTCCAATTTATCCCTGCGCCCCCTTCCCCCTTTGGTAACCATAAGTTTGTTTTCTATATCAGTGGGTTAAATGTTTTGATATCATTAAAATTATTAAACTAAGAAAACTGGTAAAAAATTAATGCATTTCTATTTACATTTTGGGAGAAAAAAATAGAAGAATAGAATAGAGCAATGGCTGGCAAAGGATGACCTGAAGGCTAAATCTGGCCTGTCATGTGTTTTTATATGAGCCACAAGCTGTGAACGGTTTTTATATTTTTAAATAGTAAGGGTAAATCAAAAGAAGAATAATATTTCATAATCTATAAAATTATATGAAATTCAAATTTCAGTGTCAGTAAATAAAGTTTTATTGGAACCCAGCTATGCCCACTCATTTATGTATTGTCCACGTCGGCTTTCACACTATAATGGCAAGGTAGAGTTTCTACAACAGAGACTGGCGGCCCACAAAGCATAAAATATTCACTACTGACCCTTTATAGAAAAGTTTGTCAACCCCTGGAACAAAAAAGGAAAAAAAAAAAAAAAAACCTAAAGTTTCACTTTCCCAAAGAAAGGTTTTTTTCTGCTTTTTTTCCTGTTTTATTTCTATTGGTAAAGGAGCTCTTTCATTATTTTGTGTTTTCTTAAAATCATATTTTTCTCTTAAAAGAATATAAC
This sequence comes from Mesoplodon densirostris, assembly GCF_025265405.1. Lineage (NCBI taxonomy): Eukaryota > Metazoa > Chordata > Mammalia > Artiodactyla > Ziphiidae > Mesoplodon > Mesoplodon densirostris. Next base: position 156,428,132 of record NC_082661.1, on the reverse strand, counting down.
TTAACCACTATAGAAATGGAAAGTGGCACAAAAGAACCACTATAGAAATGGAAAGTGGCACAAAAGAATAAAGAAGGTAAACATTCCCAATAAATAATCTCAATATCCACAGATAACAAATGCTAACGTTTCAGTACATATTCTTTCAATCTTTTCAATGTGTATTTTCCCAGTTTTTACAAAATTGAGCTCATGATATCTGGCATTTCGCTCTCTTTCACTTAAATTTAAATTATGAACATTTCCTGCAAACTTTTCAATATTAAAGGTGACTAAAATGAAATGTTTCTCCTCATTCCTTGAATAATGCCTTACGGGCTATTTTATCACATGATAGAAAAATGGTCTTTTCCCATATATATGCTGTCTACAAGAGACCCACTTCAGACCTATGGACACATACATACTGAAAGTGAGGGAATGGAAAAAGATACTCCATGCAAATGGCAATCAAAAGAAAGCTGGAGTAGCAATACTCATATCAGATAAAATAGACTTTAAAATAAAGAATGTTACAAGAGACAAGGAAGGATACTACATAATGATCAAGGGATCAATTCAAGAAGAAGATATAACAATTATAAATATATATGCACCCAACATAGGAGCACCTCAATACATAAGGCAACTGCTAACAGCTATAAAAGAGGAAATCGACAGTAACACAATAATACTGGGGGACTTTAACACCTCATTTACACCAATGGACAGATCATCCAAAATGAAAATAAATAAGGAAACAGAAGCTTTAAATGGCACAATAGACCAGATAGATTTAATTGATATTTATAGGACATTCCATCCAAAAACAGCAGATTACACTTTCTTCTCAAGTGCGCACAGAACATTCTCCAGGATAGATCACATCTTGGGTCACAAATTAAGCCTCAGTAAATTTAAGAAAATTGAAATCATATCAAGCATCATTTCTGACACAGTGCTATGAGATTAGAAATGAATTACAGGGAAAAAAACATAAAAAACACAAACATATGGAGGCTAAACAATACATGACTAAATAACCAAGAGATCACTGAAGAAATCAAAGAGGAAATCAAAAAATACCTAGAGACAAATGAATGAAAACACGATGATCCAAAACCTATGGGATGCAGCAAAAGCAGTTCTAAGAGGGAAGTTTATAGGTATACAAGCCTATCTCAAGAAACAAGAAAAATCTCAAATAAACAATCTAACCTTACACCTCAAGGAACTAGAGAAAGAAGAACAAACAAAACCCAAAGTTAGCAGGAGGAAAGAAATCATAAAGACCAGAGCAGAAATAAATGAAATAGAAACAAAGAAAACAATAGCAAAGATCAATAAAACTAAAAGCTGGTTCTTTGAGAAGATAAACAAAATTGATAAACCATTAGCCAGAATCACCAAGAAAAAGAGGGAGAGGACTCAAATCAATAAAATTAGAAATGAAAAAGGAGAAGTTACAACAGACACTGCAGAAATACAAAGCATCCTAAGAGATTACTACAAGCAACTCTATGCCAATAAAATGGACAACCTGGAAGAAATGGACAAATTCTTAGAAAAGTATAACCTTCCAAGACTTAATCGGGAAGATATAGAAAATATGAACAGACCAATCACAAGTAACGAAATTGAAACTGTGATTAAAAATCTTCCAACAAACAAAAGTCCAGGACCAGATGGCTTCACAGGTGAATACTATCAAACATTTAGAGAAGAGCTAACACTCATCCTTCTCAAACTCTTTCAAAAAATTGCAGAGGAAGGAACACTCCCAAACTCGTTCTATGAGGCCACTATCACCCTGATACCAAAACCAGACAAAGATACTACAAAAAAAGAAAATTACAGACCAATATCACTGATGAATATAGATGCAGAAATCCTCAACAAAATACTAGCAAACAGAATCCAACAACACATTAAAAGGATCATATACCATGATCAAGTGGGATTTATCCCAGGGATGCAAGGATTCTTCAATATACGCAAATCAATCAATGTGATAAACCATATTAACAAACTGAAGAATAAAAACCATATGATCATCTCAATAGATGCAGAAAAAGCTTTTGACAAAATTCAACACCCATTTATGATACAAACTCTCCAGAAAGTGGGCATAGAGGGAACCTACCTCAACATAATAAAGACCATAAATGACAAACCCACAGCAAACATCATTCTCAATGGTGAAACACTGAAAGCATTTCCTCTAAGATCAGGAATGAGACAAGGATGTCCACTCTCACCACTATTACTCAACATAGTTTTGGAAATCCTAGCCACGGCAATCAGAGAAGAAAAAGAAATAAAAGGAATCCAAATTGGAAAAGAAGAAGTAAAACTGTCACTGTTTGCAGATGACATGATACTATACATAGAGGATCCTAAAAATGCCACCAGAAAACTACTAGAGCTAATCAATGAATTTGGTAAAGTTGCAGGATACAAAAGTAATGCACAGAAATCTCTTGCATTCCTATACACCAATGATGAAAAATCTGAAAGAGAAATTAAGGAAACACTCCAATTTACCATCACAACAAAAAGAATAAAACACCTAGGAATAAACCTACCTAAGGAGACAAAAGACCTGTATGCAGAAAACTATAAGACACTGATGAAAGAAATTAAAGATGATACCAACAGATGGAGAGATATACCATGTTCTTGGATTGGAAGAATCAATATTGTGAAAATGACTCTACTACCCAAAGCAATCTATAGAGTCAATGCAACCCCTATCAAATTACCAATGGCATTTTTTACAGAACTAGAACAAAAAAATCTTAAAATTTGTATGGAGACACAAAAGACCCCAAATAGCCAAAGCAATCTTGAGGGAAAAAAACGGAGCTGGAGGAATCAGACTCCCTGACTTCAGACTATACTACAAACCTACAGTAATCAAGACAATATGGTACTGGCACAAAAACAGAAGCATAGATCAATGGAACAAGATAGAAAGCCCAGAGATAAACCCATGCACTTATGGTCAACTAATCTATGACAAGGGAGGCAAGGATATACAATGGAGAAAAGACAGTCTCTTTATTAAGTGGTGCTGGGAAAATTGGACAGCTACATGTAAAAGAATGAAATTAGAACACTCCCTAACACCATACACAAAAATAAACTCAAAATGGATTCAAGACCTAAATGTAAGACCGGACACCATAAAACTCTTAGAGGAAAATATAGGAAGAATACTCTTTGACATATATCACAGCAAGATCTTTTTTGATCCACCTCCTAGAGTAATGGAAATAAAAACAAAAATAAACAAATGGGACCTAATGAAACTTAAAAGGTTTTGTGCAGCAAAGGAAACCATAAGCAAGATGAAAAGACAACCCTCAGAGTGGGAGAAAATGTTTGCAAACGAATCAAAGGACAAAGGATTAATCTCCAAAATATATAAACAGCTCATGCAGCTCAATATTAAAGAAACAAACAACCCAATCCAAAAATGGGCAGAAGACCTAAATAGACATTTCTCCAAAGAAGACATACAGATGGCCAGGAAGCACATGAAAAACTTCTCAACATCACTAATTATTAGAGAAATGCAAATCAAAACTACAATGAGGTATCACCTCACACTTGTTAGAATGGGCATCATCAGAAAATCTACAAACAACAAATGCTGGAGAGGGTGTGGAGAAAAGGGAACCCTCTTGTATTGCTCGTAGGAATGTAAATTGATACAGCCACTATGGAGAACAGTATGGAGGTTCCTTAAAGAACTAAAAATAGAACTACCATATGACCCAGCAATTCCACTACTGGGCATATACCCAGAGAAAATCATAATTCAAAAAGACACACGCACCCCAATGTTCATTGCAGCACTATTTACAATAGCCAGGACATGGAAGCAACCTAAATGCCCATCAACAGACAAATGGATAAAGAAGTTGTGGTACATATATACAATGGAATATTACTCAGCCCTAAAAAGGAACGAAATTGAGTCATTTGTTGAGACGTGGATGGACCTAGAGACTGTCATACAGAGTGAAGTAAGTCAGAAAGAGAAAAACAAATATCGTATATTAACACATGTATGTGGAACCTAGAAAAATGGTACAGGTGAACTGGTTTGCAGGGCAGAAGTTGAGACACGAATGTAGAGAACAAACTATGGACACCAAGGGGGGAAAGCTGCGGGAGCGTGGGCATGGTGGTGTGCTGAATTGGGCGATAGGGATTGACAGGTATACACTGATGTGTATAAAATTGATGACTAATAAGAACCTGCTGTATAAAAAAATAAATTCAATTCAATTCAAAAATTCAAAAAAAAAGAAAATGGTCTTTTGGTCTAGAATAAAGAAGAAGGTAGTTGAAGCCAATTTCCGTGACTAAAGTTATCCAGAATCTTTATGTTCTGTTTTATATTTCTTTGAAGAAATAAGATCTTTTTCTTTAATAAGCAAACCATTAAAAATACAGAATGCCTTTTTCTAGCCTTTTCCTTTTGAATCTAACAGGAGAATGAGAATCTTTCCAATTGGGGTTTTATTGGTTTCTATGTTGTTAAACAGGGTGTATTTCTGCATGTCTATAAGATCCTCCCTGTATCTATGTACAAATACTAATATGAAACATAACTATACTTGCAGAATTATGCCAATTCCCTTGTGAGAGTGATTGTTGAAAAGCATTACTAATTACTAGAAGGGTCATGTTACTTTATTATCAAAGGACATATATTGAAAAATAAAAGTTGTCTTGAAACCACACCTAGCAACAGGTTATGGTGATGCATAGCTATTATGTTTAAGCCAAGTTATTTCCTTAGGTAAGTGGCAAAGAATCAACATAAAAAGATTAAAGGATTGGATTGGGGGTGGGGTATACAGGGAATCTTTTCTGTCTTTTGTGAGCTTTCCTCGCTATCACAAATGGGGATTGCCCAAACTGTTGGAAAATAATCTACTTTGAAAAGGAGTGGTTTCAATTCCACACATGGCCCTTATTCTATGCAGAAAAAAGAGTTGCTTTTGTTTTACATTACAACTTCTATTATCCAGATGGAATTGAGGGACATTGAATCAATTTGAAAAACCAAAGTTTTTATTGTAAGTGATGCATATCAAGGGATTGGTCCTCGTTGTGGATAACCAGACTGAGGAGTTGAATTTATTTTGGTTCCCTTAACTGTGCAGAGGGCATCAAGTAAGTTTACTGCAGTGAGGACAAACTAGTGATTAGCTATGATGCATAAACCTTAGTTCACTGAAACCCCAATCTAGACTGTTTATTGCAATCGCAGTGATTTATATGCACCCCTAAAAAGGAGAGCAAAGAAAAAGTGGGGAAATGGAAGGAAGGAAAGAAGGAAGGGAGGGAGGGAAGAAAGGAATAAAAGAAGGGAGGGAAGGAGGGAGGAAGGGAGGGAGGGAAGGATGGAAATAAGAAAAGCTATTGACATAACATCTTTCACAAGCATCTCTGTGTGTTAACAATGGAACCATTGCAGCTGAGGAATTCTTTGATGATTTACAGCCAAGAAGAACTTCAACCCCTGTGGACTGAAAATACAGGCATGTTTTCAACTGCCCTAGGCTCTCAGTCTTTGCTGCCAGATGTAGTGATGAAGTTAAGGAGATAATTCTTTCCATGGGGAGGAATGGGGCAAGAAAACAACGTCCTGAAATGCAGTAAGAATGACCACATAAGTCTGAGGTTGAACTGTCCTAAGTGGTCATATTGCTCATCAACAAAGCAGGCTGACAGCACCCCTGCCACCCCAGAAGGCGGGAGCCCCAAGGGCTATGGAAGACCTTGGCACAGAGTAGTCTGCAACAAATGATTGCAGACCTTGAACTGAGGATATTCAGCAAAACTGTGGCTACCTGAAAACAGGAGTGCCTTTTGGGTCACGTGTAAGGAAGAGCTGCTATTTTATAAGCCACAGCACCAATTATCCCTCAGAGAGGTTTGGGTGGCTTTTCTTAACTCCGGATATTTGACAGGGTCTTTTAAAATGGATTAGCCATGTCATAGCACGAGTGTATTCTCCAACAAGGTTCTAGGTGATACTTCTTCTGGAAGGAAGAAGCTTCTCCCTCCCATCTGATTTAGCACCTGCACCATTATCCAGCCTCTTGAAACAAAGCCAGCAAAAGGCAATCTGGTAAAAATTATTTTCTAATAAGAATTCATTGTCAACTTCAGCTAAATGTGGCTGGCTCTGTGGTGGGTTGGCCGGGGGGCCAGGCCGTGAGAATGGAAGCAAGAGGACTGTGTGGGGAGTCAGCATACTTCAGCTTGAAACTGGATTGCTGGGTTTGGGAGATGAAAGGTAAGCTTTGGGCATGGCCGGGCAGCAGAAGATGGAGCCAAACTCTGTTCCACACCTCCACCCCCCACCCCTAGCCCATGGTCCTCGGTGAACTAGTAAACAGGGGAAAGAAATCATAGCCACTGCCAACCCCTTTTCTCCTAGGAATCATGTGGAATGTACCTTTGTTTATCATTGTTGGAAGGTAATTGTTCTGGTCACTGAACCCTAACCAGAAAGGTCTTTAGAAGATTCAAACATGAGTTTCCACTGCAAAGAAGTGGCAAGGTCAGGATCCTGGCAAGCTGGGTGGATGGTGCTGTAACTGTTCCCAGCCTCAGGAAGCCAGTAATAACCATAGCTAGCTTTATTAAGTGCTGAAACACATTCCTCTTTAATCATCACATCAACTCTGCAAGGTAAGCTTTTATTATTCCCATTGTACAGATACAGAAATGGAGACACAGAAGTTAATTAGCCCAACATCACACAGCTGGTCCCACAGTGATCATACCTCTGATTTTCTGAACATGTAACCTTTTAGAACAAAGACTTCATTTCCCAGCTTCCCTTGCAGCTGGTTACAGATGCAGACTGAGATCTGGCCAATGGGCTATGAGGGGAAATGGTACAGTACAGTATGGGTAACTTCCTGGACTTACCTTTAAAGGGAAGGGGCTTCCCCGTTCTCTCCTCTTCCACCATCCTGCTGCTTGAAATGTTGAAGTAGTGAGACATCTTGGGCCTTACGGTCGTAGGCATCATCCTATAGATGGTGAAATAAGGTTGAAAGAGCCTGGCTCCTGACAGCCTCAGAGCACAGACCAGCTATACCATTCCTGGGCCACCTACCTCACACTATTAAGTAATGGAAAAAATAGACTTCTCTCTTGTTGAAACCTCTGTTATCTGGATTTCTTTTATATAGCCAACCCATACCCCAACTTATTTCAAAGCTGAGCTGGAATTTGAACCCAGTTCTGCCTGATGCTAAAGCCATGTTCTTATCCACCATGCAGTTATCATTCTAGGTGCTATTATCAGGTGGACAGTAATTCTTAATGGGAGAAGTATTTGTAATTTCTTCTTTAAAACAGAGGACCACTTTTTGACTTTTTGATTCTAAAGAATAACGGTGTCCAATTAAAAGACCCTCTTAGTATGAAGCTTCTATAAAATAAAGTTTGTGTGGCATTCCTAGGTAGTAATGGGGCCAACGGTCTCTGTGAGTTATTCACATTCATGGTTTCCATTAAAGGAAAGAACCTGAAGACGTTCCCTCTTATTTCTGATATGGTTAAAAGTAAGCAGGGTGCGCTTAGAGGAGACTTGACATCGATGTACTTGAGGGTGGCTTTTGGTGCAACTTTTCCCCCTTCCCAGAGGTGATTCCTCCATTAGTTCTGGTACCTGGGCCACCTCCTTGTGGCTCACCCTTTGCCAAAGTAGGAGAGGCTCTGATATCTGGAATCCATCGCTGTGACATCTCAGCCTCCCTTTTCCTATACCCTTTACTCCTAGTCCAACAGTGCCAGGAAGGGGCAACCTATTCCTAGGAGGTGCCTGGGACAGAAGCACCAATTTTCATCCCCTCTTGAGGCCTATGGTCAAGAGGGGTTAAGTAGCAGGGGTTACTATGTAACCACAGCCAAGTCCCTAATCTCTAATAGGAATAATAACAGATCTCACAGTGCTGTTGGTTGAATTAAGCAAGATGATAAATGTGAATGAACCTGGCTCACAACAGATGCTCAGGGAATGACCATTCTCTGAACTTAATTGGTTCTCTGCTTCTTCCTTCCCTTTTTCTCCTGACCCAATAAGGTTCACTCCACATTCCAAGCTGTAATTCCTCTTATTCCACCATTTCAACAACCTAGGTAGTTTTCAGATGATGCCTTATGTCCTGTCATTGTATCTTATATTTTAAGTATCCCAGCACATTAATAATTCATAGGCTTGAAAGGCTAGGGGAAAGTTGGTGGTTACAGGAACCCAGACAGGACTATATAACTGCAGCTCTAGGAGAGGCTGTCTGACCAGAGCTGTGGCCTTTCATAGAGGACCTGGGCCACTGCCACCTCTTGGCCCAGCAGCAGGGCAGCCAGGGGAATAGATACCCCATCTCCCTCTCCTCCTGCTCTCTGATCTCAGCTGGTGCCTTCCATTGGCTGATCCTGACCAGGAAGCTGGAGGGCAGGAAGTGTCCACTGAGGTACCCTCACGGCTTGCCTCCCAGGGGCCAGAGCAAAGTGGAGAAGGAATGAGAGTGGATCTGGGCAAACAAAAAGCATCCAGCGCAGGAACCTGGTGTGCACATCATACATTTTCACACCTGGTGGGATTGGGTGGAGGCCACATAATCAAACACATTAACATCTCTGTAGCAAAATATACAAAACTTTACACTTCGTGGAATAAATAGAGAGGAAACAGTCCCTTATCAGTCAGGTAGCGTTGCCAAATAAAGATGAGTCCCCTTGCTCCCAACCCCATCAGAGGTATAGGTAAGGAATTAAGGCCTGTACCAGGAAAGGAGAGGCATAATGGTAAGTGCTTCCCAAGTCACTCCCCTGGGCGGGTCCCCTCAGCTTTGTGTGTTCCTGCTGCCTCTCCCAGTCCTGCCAGGGACCACCACAAACTGTGCTGGCAGCCATGTCTAGCACACCTGAGGATGTTCCCTGGAACACAGTCCCAGCACAGAGGAGGCAGAAGGGTGGGCCACCCCTGAGTTGCTGGCACTCACTGAGACGGCCACAGAAGTCCAGAGTCTGTAGACCCTGCCTAAGTCCCCCCAGGGGAACTCTACAGTGCCTTCTGCTTTGTGTGACTAACTGCTACAGATAGCACAGTAGACACACAATAGATACTTGTTGAATAAGAAGACAGATTAAGTAATAAGTTGTATCTTCTTCCTACATTGATCACCCCCATGACCACAGCTTAAAAATAAGTAGCATAGTTAGAATTTGGACTATAATAATATATGTAATGCAGATACCCTTAACCCCTCCAATCTTTAATGCCCCCCATAATAGTCTGAATCACCATCTTCCTTAAACATGGGGAGTTCCTGATTCTCTTCTCCATGCTCCACCCTTGCCCACTTGTTTCTAGGAATCCTTGGGAGTCCATATTCCACGAGCCTGTCCTGGTTGATGAGTGTCCCTTTGATTGGCCATAACCCTATCTGCCCTGACATCATTATCTCAAGAGGAATATCTTTCACATTATTAGAAAGGTAGACTTTGGCTTCAGAAAGCCTGGCTTTGGCAATCAATGTATTTAATATCCCTGTGCCTCAGTCTACTCATCAAAGGGCCATTTGAGGATTAAATGAATTAACGTATGTAAGGCACTTAGAAGGGTACCTGGCACATGGTGAGCACTACACAAATGCTAGTTGTCATTATTGTTAGTATCTGGGCCTGACACGTAGTCCCACAAAGTAGCCCTCCCCAGACCAATCTGTACCACAGACAGATGGCAGGCTCCATCAAACAGGCATCAGATGCTTTCAGTCTTCCAAATGGCAGTTTTCTAGGCTGCAAGAAGTCAAGATCTAGTCCCCATCAGCACCCCACTATATCATAAGAACAAGAAAATAGTTCAAGAGGTTTACTGATTTTAGCTAATAATTAACATTTAGAGAATTTTAAAAGGAGAAATTGACCATCTAGTAACATTACTCTTCTCAATGTATCTATCAAAGGTATGGTCCTTGACCCAGCTAAAGTCTAGCAATGATTAGCAAGTGATAGATTGAGTCTGTGTAGATATTTGGGTTTCATCCTATAGCTTATTTATTTAACCGCTGACTGCCCTCCTTCTGAGCAACTGGAAGAACATAAAAAGAACATTTGTTGATTGTGACAAAGTTTACCAACATTTGTTCTTTTCAAGTCTAATATGTATCAGGTTTACTTTTTTATTAATAACTTTCAGAAGACAGTACTCTTCTCTATAGGCAAATTGTTATTGCAAACGGACCTGTCAACAGTGTCAATAAGGGTATAATAATCCCTTATTATACCGATAATCAATTCAAATTAGGCAATTTACAGATGTACACTGTTATATCTCTACCCAGCTGCAAACAGCAGGACACTGTACCATTAATATGGCATACTGCACAAAAATAAAAACTTCTGCTGAGTTGAAAGAAAAGACAAACGTTGCAGACTAGGACTAATATGTATAAATATATATGTATATGTAAGTATGTATATATATATATATATATATATTGTAAATATATATGTATATTTACAATTGCCTTGGATATTTTATATGGAAAGAGAACAGGCTTGGATGAATAATTTGTTTAAATGTATCTGCTCTCGGGCCTCCCTGGTGGTGCAGTGGTTAAGAGTCCGCCTGCCGATGCAGGGGATACGGGTTCGTGCCCCGGTCTGGGAGGATCCCATATGCCGCGGAGCGGCTGGGCCCGTGAGCCATGGCCGCTGGGCCTGCGCATCTGGAGCCTGTGCTCCGCAATGGGAGAGGCCACAACAGTGAGAGGCCCGCATACCGCAAAAAGAAAAAATAAATAAAAAATAAATGTATCTGCTCTCATCTTGTTTAATTCAGAGGAGATAATATGAAATTAAATTAACCATATGTTCCAAAAGCTAATGTTTTATCCTCTCAAGCAGCAAGTTACTGTTAGCAGTATTTATGCCTCCGGAATCTTCAAACTTCACTGTGACTTTCTCTATTGATAGAACAACTTTCTAACTCCATAGCAGTCAGCTGTGTGACACGTTTTCCAGTGGGAAGCCAGGCCTGAAAATAAAATCTAAGGTGAAGGTATCACAGAGAGACACTTGAATCAGGCCTGATTCCTCAGTCCATTGTGAGATGTGAGAATCTCGGTACTTTGTGTCCCCAAAAACCGTCAGCAGCATGAAGTTCCCCATGGAGGTTCCCAGGTTAATATAGTCACCAAAGATTTCACATTTAGTCAATTTCCCTTTGCTCTCAAAACCATATCTCCTTTTTGTACTTTTTTCTGATTTTAGTCAAATCAGGAAGTATTCACTTTACACCAAAACTTCCCCATCATTTCATTAATGAGGAGGGCAGGATAGGAAGGAGAAACTGAAAGTGGAGAGGGTAGCTGGAGCGGTGTGGTCAGGGCCTGTCCCCTGGGACACCTCCCCTGTCCCTGGGAAAGACGACCGCTGTCCCAATTGTTCACTTACAGTTTTACCTCTAGGAAGTCTACCTCTATAAATATTTCTTCTCTAACCCACCAAATTCCAGGATCTCTGAACAGTTTCTTCTCACTCTCTTTTTTGCTTTTAATGAATTTGTTACTTGTAAAACAAAATTATTCAAAGACAGTTTCTACAATTACCTTAAAAAAAAAAATAGCAGCAGCTGTCAGAGAGCCAGATTGGCTTGATCTTCCAAGCAGACCCGAGATAAAAGGGTAGTTCCGTTTCTCTTACTAAGATTAGGAACCGAGGCGTCAAGGGTGGCAGTAGTGATGTTCCCTCTGAAAGCATTTTGGCTTTTCTGTAGATCACCTTGCCTTCAAATGCAAATTTAAACGGTCTTCATTAGGAAGTATTAGTTCCCTTTTTAACCTCAAGCATCAATGCCATTTGTGATAGGCAATTACTATAATTGGACCCTGGGCTGACAACACACCAATAAAGCAGGCTGCTGTTTCATGGGTGTGGTTGTTAGGGTATCCACCCTGTGAAATTCCCACCAGTTAAGGTACTTTCCTTGAAGGAAGACATAGTTTTTCTTTTAATCTGCAAATATATAGTGAGCTCATGATCCGGCTCCCCTTCAGTCCCTTTAATTATTATTAATTATCACGAAAATGAAGACACTTGAAGATTCTAGTTCCATTTTCCACTGCCCCAGTCAGGCCTCGACATCCCTGACTATTTCCCTAAACACCTAACTCATCTCCCAGTCCTCAGGTCTCATTTTCTAAAGTTCGAGTTATTGGTCAAAGATGTGGTCACATCACTGCAGGATAAGGGTCAGGTTCCATTTGTTTGCAGTCAAAGCCTTCATAAACTGCCTCTCACTTTTGCAGCCTTTTCCCCACCATGGGTACCTTACACTGAGATTGTAGAAAACCATGTAACCTGAATCACTTTCCTCCCGTTGTTCATGTAGTTTCTTTGGCCTAGAATTTCCTTCCCTGCATTCTAACACTCTAGCCAATCAAAATCCAACTGATTCGTCAAGACCCTGTCAAATGCATTTAGTAAGCCTCCCAGAACCCCTGTTCTTCCCTCTCACCATCATCCACTCATAAATCTATTTTTCTAGACATACAATAAAAACTATGGATTAAACCAATGGTTAACTGGACAATCTTTCACCTCCTCCCCCTGCCCCCATAAGGGACACTTAGCAAGGCTGGAGACATTTTTGCTTATCACAACGGGGGGCAGGGGAGGTGCTGGCATCCAGGGATGCTGCTAAACCTCTTCAATGCACAGGGAAGCCCTTTCCCTCCAACAAAGAACCATCTGGCCCCAAATAGCAACAGTGCTGAGGCTGAGAAACCCTGGATTAAACAAATGTATTTATTACTGCCCTACAGCCAAGCCCCATTAAATTGGCAGTAAAGGTATTTAGAAAGATCAAAAATGGAAAGAGACCAAAGTTTAGGAGAAGAGACAAAAGTGGGCCAGAGTTGTCCAAATCTTGCATATGGAAAGCAGATGGTGAAGTTGATGACGGCCTTAGTAAAGAAATCATTTAACCTAAATCACTTTGCTCCTCACTTGCTCATGTAATTTCTTCGACTTAGAATTTTCTTCCCCATATCCTAATACTCCAGCCAGTCTTACAATAGTCAAAATCCACTGATTCTTCAAGACCCAATCAAAATGCCATTTCCTTTGTAAACCTTTCAAAACCCCCTTTTCTCTTCTCTCTCCACCATCCATTGATGAATTTATTTGCTAGACATCCAATTTTTTAAAAAATGAAGAAAGTGAAAAAGTGAAGAAAGCTGAAACCTAACTCTCTTGGGGTCAGGGGATGGTGCCAATAAAAGCAAGCCCATTCAAATCACAGCACCCTGGAAAGACTCAGTAATTGGAAGCCCAGTTTGCAACCATGCAGGGACAGGTAGGTCTGGAAATATCAGGACTGGTTCAAAACCTTAGTGAAGGATAATCAGATACCTAGATTCCTCCCTTCACCCAGAAGAGTGAGGCAGCTGCCCTTCTCCCACTGGGAGAAGCCAAACTGGTATTTTCTGTGGACAGAGGAGGGCAAGTGGGGAGCTCCTTGTTGAAGTCAAGGGGGTTATGTGCTCCCTGAACAGTGAGATTTCTATGCCTTCCCCCTCTTGACCCCAGAGAATTCTTCTCCAGAGAAATAAACTTGGAATAAAAAAGACTCAGAAATACAGGCATTTATGAGTCCCCCCGTTTTGAGTCCCATTTAATCACCTTATAACCCACAGATCAGCAAATCCTGTGCAAACACAGAGCTTTCATCACCGTGTTAGTGCCTCACTCTTAACTATAAATGGACATCCAAGGATCATCAGACATTTGAGGAAAATTAACGTGAAAAACAGAGACCAAACCCAAACAACCAAATAGACAAATGGAAGAGGAACTCAGAAGAAAGAGAGATAACAGTGTGGGTAGAAGGAGCAAAAGATAACTTGAAAATGACTCTAGTAAGACTACAGAAGATTTGAACAGCACTACCAGCAATTTGACCCCACTGGCATTTATGGGACATGCCATAAAACAACTGAATAATATAAATGTGAAAATGGGGTTCAGGGGCTTCCCTGGTGGTGCAGTGGTTGAGAGTCTGCCTGACAATACAGGGGACGTGGGTTTGAGCCCTGGTCCGGGAAGATCCCACATGCCGCGGAACAACTAAGCCCGTGTGCCACAACTAGTGAGCCCACACGCCTAGAGTCCGTGCTCCCCAACAAAGAGAAACCACTGCAAAGAGAAGCCTGCGCACCACAACGAAGAGTTGCCCCCGCTCGCCACAACTAGAGAAAGCCTGTGCGCAGCAACAAAGACCCGATGCAGCCAAAAAAAAAAATTTTTTTAAAAAGGGGGGTTCAGAGAGACGACTGGGGCGTTGGGGAGTGGGAGACCAAGCAGCTGTTGGTTGAGGAGGGACTTAATCGGCTGGAGGTCTGGAAAACCAAAGTGGTCGACAGAGAGTTTTGTTATTTGCTACATTGTGTGTCATGTGAGCCCTTTTCGTCTCCTCCTCCTTAAATTCTCCGTGTAATCTACATTACTCTATAGCTTTACACATTACTCTGTATTTCATTTTGGGGATATGAAAACGTATTGACAAAATTTGTGGTTGGCTTGGGGTGAAACCGGGCTTCGTGTGAGAAACCTGGGCTATGGTTCTCAGTCCCACTCAGGATCTTTAGGGCAGGAGCCAGCCTTAGCTCACATTAAACCATCCTCCGAGAAGAGATTGACGTGGGCACCCTCAACCTGACTGCTGTGGAGAGAGGACGTCAGGCTGGCACCATAAAATCCCAGGCGAATGGATAGTGTGGAAGCTGGCCTTGCTGGAGGCCCCTTAGTCCTTGAAAACTGGGATTCTGTCCCAGAAGGTGACAGGAGAGCCAGTGCAGAGATGAACTGCACTCCTGAGCCCAGCCTCATCTGCTGCTATGGGTTTACCTGGGGCCTGGAGGCCTTTTGAGGGGCTGACTGTCCAGCAAGCACTGCCCGAGGCTATGGACACCTGGGGAGAGCACCAGCCAAGGACAGCAGAGGAGACCTCGAGCTGTAGGCTGACTACGCAGTAGACACGCTGCAGACCTGGCTGGCAATCCCCGGGTGGAGAAGCAACAAATTAGTGGAAAGTTTGCAAGGTTCTGGTATTAGGGATTATGCGAGGCCTCAAAGCCACAGAAGCCTCTCTGTGGTGGAACGCCCGCTGGCCCTCAAACAAGCACACGCTGGTGCAGTGAGAGGCTGGCTTCCATATGGCAAGTCTCTGACCTCGCAGCAACAGAAAGGCCAGAGACCCCTCTGTGACAGAATCGAAAGACTTCGCAGCTACTCCTAGCTGTGTAAACACAGTTTTGAAAATCAGGCCTAAAGGAGTGTTTATAACAAAATAAAGAACAAAAATAAACAAACACCTCACCAGGGAACAGGGAGGCTCCCAGATTCACTCGGGAAGAGGAAGCGAAGGCTGGTGGAAAGGGTTGTCGCAGGGGACACAAGTGAGCGATATGGTGCCGAGGCACCTCTTTGGGTTTAGGGTTGGGAGGCGAGGAGTGCGCCTCAGCCTCTGAGGTTCGGACGCTCGGAGCAAAGCTGTCTGTGGACCGCCCCTGCCCGCCCTGCCTGCTCACCACCGTCCCTCCCCACGGCCCCGCCCGGTCCCCGGCACAGGCCCTCCCCCCTGCCCCGCCCTGTCCTCGGCACACACCAGCTTTTGCTCCCGCCCGCAGGGTCTGTGTGTGTGTGTGTGTGTCTGTGTGTGTGTGTGTGTGTCTGTGTGTGTGTATCTTATATCTTTATTTTAAAAGGATTTAATTCCTAATTCCAAAATTTAGGAATTGCAAACAGTGTAACAAATGGTACATAAAATGGTTTATTTGATGATTTTACAATTTAAAAAATTGTTGTATCCCAGAGATTCCCATTCTCACTAAGGCCTTGAAAAATGTACTCTAAATCTGCCTTTACCTTTTTTGCCACTTATTTGGGTCTCATTTGCTGTGTCTAGCTTCTGTAAATGCACAGAAATTATTTTTTCTGAGTCACCAACGACCTTCTACTTGTCCCAAAGTTCCCTCTTCTCAGCTTTCATTGTTGCACCTGAAAGCTACCTCTTCCTTTTTAAATTCTTAGCTTCTAGAACCCTATGCTGACTGTTTTCTTACTTTGGATGCTCTTTCACCAGTTCTTTCATTGGCTCTTGTTCTTTACCCTTTATTCCTCTCAGCATTATTTTTTCTATTTTTAAAATACCATTTATCTAATTGTAAACAATACCAAAATATACAAAATCAAACATTATGGAAATATATAATGTAGTAGACAATGATAATCTCTCCAAACCCTGCTATCAGGGATTGAGCAGGATATATATAAAATATGCAATTTGTAAAAATTATGGGTAAGATAGATAATATAACAAAATAATGCTAATTCTAGTCATGAATAACCTAGTCTTTCCGAGTCCCCAGATCATTCTGTCTGACCGGCACCCCTCCCTAACCTTTGCCTCACCCCTCCTCTGCTGCCCCTGTGCTAACTCTCCTCCTCTCACGTTGACGGCAGCCGCATCCGCCGCAGGGTCTTTACACTTGCTCTTCCCTCCTCAGATCCAAGGTCAACCTCCTCTCTCCTTTCCCTGGCTGGACCCCTCTTGAGACGCTGCTTCCTTATTCAGCCCGGTTGTTCAGCTTCCAGAAGGGTCGCCGTGCTTCCTGTCTGAGGGCCTCCCGCCCCAGCCTGGCCAGCCAGGCACCCCTTCACGTCCAGGTGGAGCTGGGTCTTGTGTCTCGTTTTCTCTTCCCGCACTTCTTACAGAGGAAAGTCTGATCGGTGAGTCAAAGGTGGCAAATATTAGCCCAGCGGGAGAGGCACATACAGAAAAGGACCATGGTTTCCTCGGCAGCAGAAGAAGCTCCTAGGAAAGACCCACTTTTGTCAAGTCAAGGCTTCGGTAAGTGAGTGGAGAGGCGGAGCCCTTGGATGGGCACAGCTAGGCAGAGCTGAATCACGCTGCATAAACACAGGGGAGGTCCAGGGACGGCTTGAAGAAGGGGTTGAGAGGAAGACCCAGGGGAGGAGGCCTAAAGGGTCAGAGACCTTAAAGGGTTATTGGCTCAGTGGTTTACTGTTGGCTGTGTGATAGACCCACCCTCTGCCCGCTCCCCTCACGGTCCTCTGTGAAATCTCCGTGGTTCGCTTTGGGGCACCTGCTTCAAGGCCGCCACTGGAGGAGCCACATCCAGGTACGCAGGTCTCTGGGATCCATCGGGTGGAGGGAATTCATTGTCTTCATTTGTACCTTTGACAGCATCCTGAAAAATAAACATATAAATCTTTGAAGTGTGTGGCCTTTTAGGAACATATTATGGCGAAATGAAAAAGAATCGACAAATAGACAAATGCTATCGGAACAGAGCCAACAGTATTCACTCGCCCTCTGTATTCGCTTGCTGGGGCCGCTGTAACGGACCACAGACTGGGTGGCTTAAATGACAGAAATTTATTTTCTTAAAGTTCTGGAGAATAGAAGACCAAAGGGTCATGAGAGTTGGTTTTTTTCTGAGGCCTCTCCCTCCTTGACTTGTAGATGGCCTTCTCTCCCTTCACCTTTACATAGTTTTCCTCTCTGTGTGTCTGTGTCCTAATATGAATTAGGGCCCACTCGGATGACCTCATTTAACTTTTTTTTAATATATAAATTTATTTATTTATTTGGCTGCGCTGGGTTTTCGTTGTTGTGCACAGGCTTTCTCTAGTTGCAGTGAGCGGGAGCTACTCTTTGTTGAAGTGCATGGGCCTGTCATTGTCATGGCTTCTCTTGTTCCGGAGCACAGGCTCTAGGCACGCGGGCTTCAGTAGTTTTGGCATGCGGGCTCAGTAGTTGTGGCTCGTGGGCTCTGGAGTGCAGGCTCAGTAATTGTGGTGCGCAGGCTTGGATGCTCCGCGGTGTGTGGGATTCTCCCCGACCAGGGCTCGAACCCGTGTCCCTTGCATTAGGCAGGCGGATTCTTAACCACTGCGCCACCAGGGAAGCCTGACCTCATTTAACTTTAATTCCCTCTTTAAAGACTCTGTCTCCAAATACAGTCACATTTTCAGCATATGAATCTGGGAGGGAATGCAATCCAGCCCATAACACCCTCCATGCAGAACAACTTCCTGCTGCCTACATTATTGGAAAAGGCAGTTATTATTCTCCAGGTCATAACACTGCATTTGTTCCTTTTCTTCTATCCTTTCCAGAGATTTCCCTCCATGTAATCCTCTCTTTCTAGAAATAAAAGCTCATCCTTCTAAATTTCCTCTGAGGGCTCAGGACCATCTTTTCAAAAATAAACCTTCTGAGAAATACACGCCTCCAATACATGCCACAGGCTGCTGTATTGTGTTTTGTTTTGATTTGATCTAATCCTCTAGAAAAAGCCAAGAAACCTGAAACTTGTTCATCTTGGAAACAAGCGCTGTCTTTCCTGTCTTTGTCCAGACGGGCTAGTACATTGTGACTCTCTTTCAGCCTCGGCCCCACCCCCAATCCCAGGTAGCCGGCAAGGAGTTGGGACCTTATCTGAGAACACCCTGGAGGAGGTAGAATGCATCACCACAGTTCCAGCACCCGCAGGAGAGGCATGAAGACAGATAGCAAGATAGTGATGTGCAGGGTCAAGGGGAGGAGCCCCAGGCAGGAGTGAGCACAGGTGAAGCAATTCTTGATCTCAGCCCATTTGAGAGAACAGCTTTGAGAAGACAGTGGAAGCAGCCTATGAAGGAAAGGTTCACGTAATACTTCCTAGAACGTTGCCTGACTTGTGAGGCATTCACTCTTTCTGCCTTTTCTCCACCAGGCTCCTTACAAGACACCTACACTCCAACCATCAGTAGTTATCATTCCCCAAACTCATTGTGCTTTCCTGATTCTTTACCTCAGCTAAAATCCTTCCCTCTGCCTGGAATATTCCCCTGCCTGCCCCAAGCTCAACTTATTAAAAGTCTATCCATTCTTGAAGATCAAGTTCCAGCATTGCAAGAGGCCTTTATTTATCATCACAGATTGAAATAGTCATCCTCACCTCTGAACTCTTGAAGCAGTTCATTTATTTCTCCTTCCTCTAAGGATTTGCCAAGACATGGAAGAGGCCACTTTGCTATGGGGGAAATACACAGGCTTTGGTTTAATGGTGACACTGATAAATATTTTTTGAACATTTACTATATGTCAAGCACATGTTAAGTGCATTTCTCATTTAATCTTCACAGCGCACACAAGTGGATATTATTATTAGTCCCATTTTTCAGAGGAGGAAACAGCAGCTCTTGGGCATTTGTCATGTAGCAAGCCAGTGGAAATCAGGATTCAAACACAGACTTGCAGACTCCATAGCCCATGCTCTCAGCCTCGGTCCTGAGATCAATTACAGGACCTGTTAGCTTTGTGACTTTGCACAACTCAATCTCTCTGAACCTCAGTTTTCTCATCTGTAAAATGGAATCATAATACTACATTTTGGGAGTTATCATGAAGACTAAATGAGATCACATGTCTAAAGCCCCTTGCACAGTGTCAGTTCTCTGTAAAGGGTGGTTTCTTGGTAATTCATGGTGCATATAACTGGTGTTCTCTCTTTCTAGAATGTAAGCTTCTATAGAGTCAGAAATGAGTCTCATTTACCTAGTATTTCCCTCAGCCTCTGGCAGAGTGATTGCTGCATGACATTTATCAATTGAATACGTCATTTATTTTCTCCCCTTGTAAGCTTTCAAAAACAGAGTCTGCATGGGAGGAGTTATAGGCCCTGCTGTGTGGTGTTGAAGCATGGGCCCCAACATCTTTTCTACCCCTAAAGTTCTAATCTAGAAACTATGCATGGGGAATTTTCTCTCTTCTAATTACTTCCTAAATCCCAAGAAAATTTCTTGCAATAGTTTCAGTATTTTGTCTGGCCCAGATCTAGAGAGTCAAATAGGGTAAGCAACCATCTTGGTTTGCCTGGGTCTGTCCCAGTTTCAGCACTGAAAATCCTGTACCCAGGAAACCCCCTGGTTCCTGGACAAACTGGGACAGTCAGTCAGCATAAAGTCAAACAAGATTCTTGACAATCATAATAATTTATTGAACACATACTACATGTCAGGCACAATGCAAGTGCTTTATGCTTGTATTCTCACCAAATCCTGCCTGCAACTCTAGAAGCTGATGGTTCTACAGAAGCAGATGTAATAGTTCACAGTACAGACCTTAAAGAAATTCTTAGGAAAAGACTAAGCCTCAGAAAAAATCTAAGTAGTTTTCCATGGGCTCCTCTCACTTGTGGCTTTTGGAGGGGCACAGATGTTCATATTTGCTTTCCCCGGAAGTAGCAGAGGGAGGAGCCAAGCTTCCTGTTGATTGCATTTAATCTCACTCACTCAACTACAAGTTCTCTTTCATACAGCTTGGAAATGCAGGGTTTGCATGGCAGCGTGGGACCATAAAAATGACCGTACAAGATGAAACTGTGCTGAGCAATCTTAATAATCAAGGAGAAATGATGCTGGTTTTGTGATATTTAAATTTTTGGTCAAAACATTAAAAACACTGTCAACCATAAATGTATAGGGAAATAAAAAAATCGTAAAACTAATGTTTGTTTTAGTAGATGGTAATTTAAAATATTAGAGACATTGAAAATTGAAGTGTTCTAGTTCTTTGTCAAAAACTTATCAAGAGCAGTGTGGATGGTGCTTGTCTTCTCACCATGTAACTTAGGATAGGGAACAATCCTTTTTTCCTATGCCAAATTTCCAAATTGTCGTACTCCTAAGTTTGGATGAGCTTCCAACACCTCTTCCTTTGCATTTTCAAGGTTCTAAAAGACATCTGAGAATCCCTTTAGTTTTTGCTAGCATCATTTCTCGGAAATCTTCATCTTTTTTATCACAACCACTTTCCTCATTTATGTTGCTAAGTTCCTCTTCACTAAGTTTCTCTGGCTGCATGTCTAAAACCTCTCAGATTCAGCCATTTCTTCTATTTACATGCAATTCGAATTCACTTCCAGCATTGTTTTGTTGCTGCTGTTGTTTTCTTGCTTCCCTTTCATTTCTGTGGCCAATTCCTTCTTCCGACTATCCATGTTTGTAAAATGTCATATGGGTTTATCACTGGGAGACAAGGAAGCAACACAGCTGCAGGCTCTGCTGTCTGTGTATGAACTTAATAACAGATGCCCAGTGACCAATCACAGCAGACTTTGAAAGAAGTGATGTGATTGCTCACAATCATACCACACATGTTATTTATATAGGGACTTGTGGACGAAAGATTTAGCAGCAAAGCTTGTAATTTCTTGTACTTACACAATTGCTCACAGTGACTGAAATTTAAACTATGTTGCTGAGATCTGGTGCTATTTAACTAAACTGTGGTAAACTGAAATTTGTGCATGTTAGAACCAAGCAAAATGAGCACTGGTGAT
Organism: Mesoplodon densirostris; assembly: GCF_025265405.1. Taxonomy (NCBI): domain Eukaryota; kingdom Metazoa; phylum Chordata; class Mammalia; order Artiodactyla; family Ziphiidae; genus Mesoplodon; species Mesoplodon densirostris. Next base: position 156,406,692 of record NC_082661.1, on the reverse strand, counting down.
ACTTAAATATTTCATCTCTTGTTCAGTCCCCTCTGCTTCAAAAAAGGATCTGTTTCCTGTTGCTGTGGACCATCTCACCGCTCTTTAAATTGTGGAATGCCAATATGGGGGAGGGGGAATCAATATTCAAATTCTGTTTAGACCAACAAGCAACTGGATAATGGATTATTTTCAGTCTTTGAAATGGAAATATCAGATAACGTTTGTTGACTGCCTCTTTGTGCCAATAACTATTTGGTACTTTAGCAAATTTTTCAACAATCATCAGTACAAATATATGGGGAAGACAATAGTATGCTCATTTTACAGATGAGAGAACAACCTCAAAAATGATGATGATGATGTAATTTGACCAAGGTTACAGATAAAGTGGCAGCACCAATATTTAAACATGAGTCTGTCTAAATTTAAGTCCTTGCTTTTGCTCTTCACTATTCTGCTTTCCATAACATTTTACATCATTTACCCTTCATTGCTTATATAGCTGGGGATCTGTAATTCCATGCTTGTGCTATTTGTGACCCATGGCATTGTCACCAAAGCAACATTAAATGAGGAGTTCTGTGGACTTATCCCAGAGTTCTGGAAAACAAATCTCTTTTGATATGTAAATTTTAAAGGGGAAAAAACCTCCACAGATATCCCAGATTATTCCCTAAACTTTTACTGATGGCTCAGAAGAAACCTGTTACAATATTTCCAAATTATCAGAGAAGAAATGACAATAAAAAGCTATTTCTCAACTTTTCTTTTTGTTGGTGGCCATGAGAGAATAGGTTCACCTGATCTGCCTGGGCAAGCCAAGTTTCATCCCTGGGAGCCTGGATGAATGGTTCATTCAGAGCCTCTCTAGGACTTACCTGGTGGCGCAGTGGTTAAGAATCTGCCTGCCAATGCAGGGGACCCAGGTTCGAGCCCTGGTCCAGGAAGATCCCACATGCCGTGGAGCAACTAAGCCCGTGCGCCACAACTACTGAGCCTGCGCTCTAGAGCACATGAGCCATGACTATGGAAGCCCACATGCCTAGAGCCCATGCTCCGCAACAGGAGAATCCACCACAATGAGAAGCCTGCACACCGTAAGGAAGGGTAGCCCCTGCTTGCCACAGCTAGAGAAAGCCTGCACGCAGCAACAAAGGCCCAACACAGACATTAATTAATTAATTTAATTAAAAAAAAAAAGAACCTCTCTAAACATGGATTTGAAGGAGAGGAGAGTTCTCCAAGAATCAGGCTTGAGGAGGCAGAATCCAGACATCTCCTAAGCCTCTGGCCTTCAAACTTGGCTGCACATTGGAATTACCTGGTCATCTTTTAAACTACTGATGCCTCTGCCCACCCTCAGAAATTCTGATTTCATTGGCCCTGGGTGAAGCCTGGGTATTAAGATTTTTTTTAAGTTTTCCAATAAGTCTAATACGTAACAAAGTTTGAGAATTATTGACCTACGCAATCTAATAAGAAAAGGTTGTCACAGATATTAATGATATTAATTATTAGTAATTGGAGTGCATTTTCACTGGATGAAGTTATAGTTGTGAATGATAATGGCTAACACATGAATCACTGAAATCATTCTGAAAGACGTTTTTTAATCAAAGGCTATAGGCTGAAAAATAAAATGGTATGCAATTTACTTAAAAACAAACACAAGATAATGCTGTGTGTGTGTGTGTCTGTGTGTGTGTGTGTGTACAAACTAAGTGTCCTGAGATTGAGTCAATAGTCAATGGAGATTTCAAGCTTATCTGTAAGAGAATGTATTGATGTGTCACTTTGTAATTAAGAATAAAGTAGTTTTTCTAATTTATTGTTTGGGAGGTCTGGGGGGTTTTCAGGGGGTTGTTTGTTTGTTTTTTGTTTGTTTGTTTCTAAGAGAGGTGTTTTATTCCTTTGATCTACAACCTCTGGGTGGAGAGAGGATGCTTCACTCGGAGTGGGCAGAGTTGCCAGACAGTTGGAGATAACATAGGAAAAAAGAAATAAACAAGCAGTAACTTAACTTTATCCCAGACTTTGGCATAGGCACAAAAAAATAAGTCATTCTTTCTCCCAAAAGAAAGGGCACTATTTGTAACTCTAGAAACAGTCTTGTTCTGAATCATTTCCCATCTGTTTTGTGGGAGAGACACAAGCTGATTTTTTTCCTCTCAACCATCATGGAGATTTTGTTTAAATTGAAGCACAGCTCAAGTGACTAAGTAAAGTGCAGGAAAACCTCCCGAGTTTGCAGAAGTGAGCAAAAATATGGCAAAGAGGCTTTATTGTATACACATGTGAGATCATAAATTATAGGAAAATTATCTAAAATGTTTGCACAGGATGGCTGGCCCTGGGGTGTTAGTTATTGCCAAGAAAGAGCACCTTGAAGACATTGCAGACTGAAGAACTGGAGGTGGCCCAACAGAACATAAGAAAAATAATACTAACTAATGTCTCTTATTGAGTGGATATAATATTCTAGTTACTATTCTGAGCACCTTGCTTCAATGATCTCATTGTGTCCTTATAAAGCAATATATTATGATCAGCCTGATTTCACAGATGAAGAAGAGATTAACTCACCCAAGGTGATTCTAGTAAGAGGCAGTATGGTCCCCTAGCAAGGTACTCAGCCGTTGTACCACACTGCCCGTCAGCAGGAAGGGCAATGTTTCCCAAAGCAGGTGCTGTGGAACACCAGGCACCATGCGAGCCACAATGGCAAAAACAACTCTCAGTCAGATTTACAGAGCAAAACCACTTTCTTTACTAACAAAATATCTGTAATATGCTAATAAGAATCTGATAAAGAAGATGTGGCACATATATACAATGGAATATTACTCAGTCATAAAAAGGAACAAAATTGAGTTATTTGTAGTGAGGTGGATGGACCTACAGTCTGTCATACAGAGTGAAGTAAGTCAGAAAGAGAAAAACAAATACCGTATGCTAACACATATATATGGAATTTAAGCAGTACTGATGAACCTAGTGGCAGGACAGGAATACAGACACAGACGTAGAGAATGGACTGGAGGGCACGGGGAGGGGGAAGAGTAAGCTGTGACAAAGTGAGAGAGTGGCATGGACATATATACACTACCAAACATAAAATAGATAGCTAGTGGGAAGCAGCCGCATAGCACAGGGAGATCAGCTCGGTGCTTTGTGACCACCTAGAGGGGTGGGATAGGGAGAGTGGGAGGGAGACTCAAGAGGGAGGGGATATGGGGATATATGGATATGTATAGCTGATTCACTTTGTTATACAGCAGAAACTAACACACCATTGTAAAGAATTTATACTCCAGTAAAGGTGTGGGGAAAAAAAAGAATCTGAAAGTGATAGAGATTGCATAATTTGACTTTAGAGTTCTATTTTCACAGACTGTATGGTGGAGTACACTATAGAAAATGCTGTGTAAGGAGACTGAAGAGTTTCTTTATGGAGAAAATGAAACGAGATAAACCTTCTGCGGAAGGGTAATGCATAAAGGGATCTGGTGATGATAGATCTATACATTTGCTCCTAAAGACACTCAGCTACAAGGAGGTCCAAGGCTGGATGCAGGGAGTGCAAGGGGCTGGAAAGGAAGAAACGGCCCGGAAATGGAGAATAGGGAGGAAGCAAAACTAGCAGGATCAAAGCAACAGCTGTGGTCAGCATCAAGGAAGAATATCAGCCATCAGCGATCAGGGTTACAACTCGACTCGAGGAATGCAATAAGGACTCAAGCAAGAATTGAGTTTCCAGAACAAGAACCAAAGGTGGGCCGTGAGAGTCAGGAGCAAGTGAGAAGAACTGGATCAGGGGCTGCTGCTTTAGGCTGCCTCCAGGGCTTGGGTCCCACCAGCCAGAGAACAGATCATTTCTCACATCTTCCCTTTTATCTGCACCAGAGTTCACTCTTCTCTTGCAGAGAAAATGCAGAGAAACTACCGGGAGCACCCTGAGGCCACGTGACCCAATCTGGCTTCTGCTGAGCCTGTCCCTGAAGAGCACTGTGTCAGCCTTGATTCTAGGTTCCCCTCGTCCCAGACTCCAGCGGCGCACCCCGTCTTCTGAAAGGGCACGTGCGCGGCACCCGCGCCTCGTCCTTTTGCTCTCTGTCAGCACTTACTTGTTCTCGCCACTGGAAGTCAAGGCTGCAAAATCTGAATCGGTTACACCTGGCTTACTGGCACTATTTACTGGTGTGCACAGCAGATTTGATTTACGATAAGTATGTCGAACACGTCAATTTGTTGCTTTGCGGTATGGTAGGGGTAGGGGGGTGGGTGCTGCACTGTGTTTTGGAGAAGAGGGTGGAACTTTTGTCTATGTTTTTCACCGGAGGAATAATTCAATGCCCAGTTTGATTCCAGAGGAACCATAAAATCAAGCCAGAGAAAAATCATACAAACAAGCATTTAGGAGAACCCAAGCCTTCTTCTTTTCCAGGAGAGTCTCAAGTTACAGTTTGGAAATGAACACAATATTTCCAAGGAAGGAAAAGTGAGCCTTCCTTGCTGGCCCTTCCTCTTCCCCATCCCCTCTTCCTCTTCTCTCTCCTCTTCCTTCCCCTTTTCTTTTTTCATCAGCCCTTCAGCTGCCAACTACTATAGGAAAGGAGGAAAGACCTGTGCTAAATCAGCACTCTACTCTACCCCTCATAAAATACAACAAAATCCTTCTAAAAATGGTTTTGAATGCATGTTACCACACCCAGCCCTCTGCTTCAGCAAGGGCTCTTGTTTCAGATAAAGGCAGAGTGTCGAGAGATCGTGGGATAACCCGAGTCAGGAGATTTAAAAACCCTGACAACCACCAGTCTTGTTTCATGTCATGATTGCACCACTGGTTACCCTGATGTTGAATCAGCATTCTGCAGACCACATAAAGTTCAGGTCTGTCTTCACAAAGTGAAAGTGCTGAATTATATTGAAACTGTAGAAAAAACCAAACCAACCTTGACTCAAGTGTCTAAGTATCAGCTCTGAAAGTTTTATTTTTATGTGGAAATACAGTAAACTCATTTCAGAATGGTTGAGGAATGTGGTCTTCTGAGTAATTTACTCTTCCACTTAATGGCAAGTTACCACATTTACCACCAGGCCCTTCCTCTTTTCCCTGGCCTTTGCCTACCCTGGGCTAGTTCTCTTATTGGCTCCATCTACTTGCAGGCCCAGACATGCCTGTTTCTGACTGGGGCAAGAAGTCAGTGGCCTCGGAAATACCGGGGACCTAATAACTCAGTCACAGAGTCAAGCAGAGTTGCACCCTGGGTGTCCTGGAGCTCCTTGGAGCACTGCTGTCCACCCTATGCTGGGGAGGAGGGTCAGGCAGGTCTGTTTTCAGATTTGGTCTTGACCTCGGCCATCGTACTCTGGCTCCTATGCTCTGGGCCATAGTCTGGCTGACTCCCAATTGCTGGACTACACTCGTTGATGCCAATTGGTGCCAACACTAGTCTAGCCTTGGCTGGAGCATGCACTGCCCTTTGACCCCATTATGCCTGGACCATCCGGCCTCCTCTCCCAGCCTGGCCTCTGCAGCCAGAGTAGCACCCAAGTCACTCCCTATACCCCAAGGAGCCCTACAGCTTGTCTCCCCTCCCTCCCAACCAGTCCCCCACCCTAGGCTGGAGCTTCCCACTCTTACGCCCAGACCCACTCTTATTTATGTCATGTGCCCTCTATGGGTTTCTGATTTTCAAGAAAATAAAATACATACTTATGACTTAAATATTGAATCTAATAATCTTCTTGATCATTTCAAAAGCACCTTGGGTACTTAGCAGTGCCTTAGGCACATCTTCCTGAGTACCAGGGCTTTTGGAGGGTGGAAAATCCAGGAGTAGAGTTAGGAGAATGATCTAAATGGTACTGATTCCAAGACACCCCTAAACACTAGGTAACTTCAAGCAAATTGCTTAACTTCTCTAAGCCTCAGTTTTCTTACCTGAAAAGAGGACAATTATACTTAACTCATGAGGTGTCTGTGAGGGCTAAAGATCATGTATATAGAAGGGCTTGATTAATTAAAACATTCTGAATATTAGCTTGACATTTCCATTTCCATAAAAGCAGGGATTGGGGATTTTTAGCTGTTTATATCCTAAGGAGGAAAAAAAAAAAAGGTTACCTAATAGCCATTCCACTGTAGTGCTTCTGTTCCCTGTCTGGCTCCCCCAGTAGACTATTAGTTTCTCAAGGCCAGGTGTTATGTCTGGTTCTCACGTACCTGTGCCAGCACCAGCACAGTGCCTGCCCCATGAGTGTTTGTTGAATACATGACTTCCATCAGCTACATCACTCTCCTCGCCAAGCCTGAGGATCATGCCTCTAACGTACATTCCTAGGTACCTCTGAGGAAGGAATTGTGCCAACCTGGCAGAAGCTACAATGAATGGGGATAATTGCTCCCATTCCTTCCTTCCTACTGCCAATACCATTAAGACAGGGTGAGAATGTCCAGTAAATGTGGGCGAAGAGCTTCCTGATGCCTCCTGTTGCTACTCCCCACAATTGTGCTACGAGCTGGACCAGCTGGGCCTAGGCCAAGCAGAAGGGCCAGCTGAGTGGCAGAGAGACCTCTTTGCCCCACCAGCCCAAACCTCTACCACTTGGCCCTCCCTCATTAAGACAGTGTGTTTCCAGGAGGCCCAGGTAAGTACAATACTGCAAATGGGTGATAATGAGGTCTCATTCCTTCCTTCATTGTTCCATTCATTCATTCATTCTACAAACATTGATTGAACACCAACTGTGTCCCACTGACTGTGCCAGATGTTGAAGAGGCACGGTCTGGTCCCTCAAAGAACTCTGGGACTCCCGAAGGAAACTAACAAGGAAATAGACAACAACGATACAGGGTGATGAGAGCTGGAACGGTGGAAAGCACCGGCTGTGAGAACACACAGGAGTCAGTGCAGGACTAGGTAGAATGTGGAGTAGAGGTTGAAGCTGAAAAGAGCTCTGGGCAGGGTGGAACTTAACTTCTTGAAGGGAGAGTAGGCATTAGGCAGTTACAGCAAGAAAGTGTGGAGAGGAGGGGAGAGTATTCAGTAGGACACAGGGACAGAGACAACAGCACATCCAAGAAAGATTGGAGGGTCAACAAGTGGCAAATGGGGATCCAATGAGGAAGAACCCAGAGGACGAGATCAGGATGTGAGTTCCAAGCTCCCAGGGCCAGGGAAGGGAATGTCTTTTGGTGGAGAGCTGGGGTACTAGAAAGATAGGTGGAAGGGGATGTGAAACCTTTATCCACCTCTGGCTTTACACATAAGGAAGCTGAGGTCTGGAGGTGAGAAATCATTAAGGTCACACAGCAAGTGATCAGCATAGCCAGACGTGGAGCTGGGCCTCTGGACCAATAAGAGTGAGAAGAAATTAGCTTCTTAAAACGGTCAAGAGCTCCAGACCCCTCTCTGCTGGAATCCACATTCCCACCCTGCTTTCTCCAAAGAGCTGCCTTCTCCACAGTTGGTCAAAGGTAGTGAAGGCAGCCACTGACTACTAGAGGTGGTGGTGAAGGTTCAGAGAGACCCTTAATAAAAGAACTAGAAGGCGCCCCACTGTCTTCACAAAGCTTACCACAAGGTCCTTTATAGACCTTGAAAGCTCAAAGCTGAAAGCCCAGACTTGAATGGTGTCCTCGAGTTTATGAATGGAATGCCCCCACCTTGCTTCTTTTTCCTTTGAGATTCATTCTTTTCTAATATTACTTTTACTATCCAAATTTGGATATTCCTCCTGATGTTCATGCATCCTAAAGAGGTACAATCTAGGTAGCACTCACTCTTTGCAGAATTTTCCACCTCCTTTGCCTTTCTTTTTTTAAGAAGTTAGACCCATCTTTCCAATGACTAGAATGAAACAGGCACAAGACAAAGTAAATCATTCTGTAAATTCATAAACGTTGTGGTTGAATAAAATGTGACTTTAAATGAAAATAGTCCTCACAAAAGAGAGAATGCGCATCTCTCAGGCACTGCTTCTCTTTTCTCATATGAACAAACAACATGTAGAAAGTAGCAAAATAGGTCATAAAGATATCTGCAACATACATTGCAACCTCTTCCTAAAATATTTTTTTCTTATTTGAAATTAGGACTTCAGAAATCTTAATTTCCTTGGTTCAACAAACGGTGAAGATTAATCCATTAATTCATTTATTCATCCATGTAGGATCGGCCTCACAATTTGTGAGGCCTACTGCAAAATGAAAATTCAGGGCCTCTTGTTCAACATTACTAAGAATTTCCAAGATGGTGACAGCAAATCATTAAACCAAGCATTAAACTCACCTTTCTGCACATGAGACACTGTGCAACTACACAGGCTGCACGCCCGTGATGCCCACCCGGCATCCATCAAATGATGGGCCAGGCCCTGGAATGCAGTGGTGAGCCAGACATGTGGTCTGTACCCTCCCTCTGGAGTGCACAGGAGAAAGGAGTGTAAAGAGTAATCATCTGAAGTTTGATGAGGACTAAGATCAGGGAAGTGCTGGGTCATCCAGGAGCTCCCTCATCGAGGATCAGTGAAGAGCTTTCTAAGGAGGTGACATGTAATCTCAGGATGGATGAATGACTAGGCTTCAGCCAGTCCAAGAGTAGAAGGGAAAGTCTTGAGGCCAAAGGAAGAGTATAGATAAGAGATTGGAGGAAAGACTGGAAAGTGTGGAGTGCTGGAGGAACCGTGGGGAGTGCAGCACGGCTGTGGTAAAGAGAACATGGTGGGGTATGGCTGGGGGAAGATGGAGAGGTAGACGAGGACCAGCCCTGAAGCAAGGTTGGATTTTATCCTAAAGGTAGTGAGAAGCTCTTATGGGTTTCTTAGGCTATTCTTAGCTGCACAGTGGGCCAGGAAAGGAAAGAAATCAATGGTGCTGTCAGTGGAAGAAAACCTGGGGTCCTTCCTGGTTCCTGATGAAACAGGAAGTTAGCCTGCACAATGGCACTGGCAGGAAGTCCTGGTTTGACAGGTCCTTCGACCTTTGCTGTGGGCTGTGATCCTACTACCTTGGAGCTTATGCTTCTCCACAGCCTCATCAGCAGACTGGAAGAGTAGGAAAGGCACATCCTCCCTCTTCTACCACCAGGGTTCTCACAGTAGAAAATGTGTTCTAAGCCTCCTGTTTTGTACCTAAGCAATGGTGTCCATGAACTTGGTAGGCTGGCAATCAATGCACTCCATGAAGTTTCCCGGACCTACTTAACACCCATTGTGTCTTTTGGAACTTATTGGTTGCTTACTGGTTTGCTTTCCCTACCAAAATACCAGCTGCTTGAGAGCAAGAAATACTTCTTACTCATCTTTGTATTCTAGTTCCTCACAAGGTAGGCAATAAACATATTGGTAAATTGAATTACACCAAATATAGTTATACTCACTCAGGGTACAGTATGCATTCAGTCATTTGGGGGCGACAAATTGAAAACTATTAAACGTGTATGATTTTTATAAGGAAAAAGCCTTTTTGGTTCTGAAACATCAGCTTTAAAAAAATTGGGGGGGGGCCTCCCTGGTGGCGCAAGTGGTTGGGAGTCCGCCTGCCGATGCAGGGGATACGGGTTCGTGCCCCGGTCTGGGAGGATCCCATATGCCGCGGAGCGGCTGGGCCCGTGGGCCATGGCCGCTGGGCCTGCGCGTCCGGAGCCTGCGCGTCCGGAGCCTGTGCTCCGCAGCGGGGGAGGCCGCGGCGGTGAGAGGCCCGCATACTGCAAAAAAAAAAAAAAAAAAAAAAAAAAAAATTGGGGGGACCCAATTTTTTTTTAATTTGGGGGCTGTTCAGAAATGATCAAAGCAAAATAAATAGATGCAAAATTTTTTTTTAATTTAAATTAAAAAAAAGAAATGATCAAAGCATATGTCTGTTTGATTATCAGCTCCTTGGCAGACAGGACTATTTTCAGCTTCGATCTCCCACAGAGCATGGCATATAGTAAGTGGCTCATTATTCAATGAATGTGTAGATCACACACATATATATACACCAACTCACGTGTACTTTTTGCACCATTAAAGGGTTTTAAAGGTACAGATTCAGTTTGCTTTGTTTAAATGTACAATAAAATTATAAACAGTAAAGCACACCATAGTATAAATGATGCATATCAAAGGCATGTGAATGTGTAGTTATTATGCATCAAAACTCGTAAAGGTGGATGACAACATCACTTACTTAGTAGCAACATTTCTCCATGTGATGTTTCATAGGAAAATACACAAGGAGGGAAATGGGATGAGACACTACATACTTTCAAACTTTAAAAAGAAGTGTAAAATGATTTAGATAAAATGTTATAACTGTAAAATCAATTCAGGGAGGAAATATCAAGAATAAGTGATTTTCAAGAAGTATGATTTTATGATCTGACGTCAGAGAAATACTTGAACAAATGAAAGAACTGCCCTACCTTGGAGTGTTATTAACTAGCCAATGGAAGGGTTTTGGTGAACCACTTGTAACTAGAGAGCTGGCAGGAAAAAGGGGGTAGAGTTTCTGGAACCAGACAGAACTGGGATTTTCTCAGCTGAGTTTGCAGTTTCACTTAGGTTCTGATCAAAGTAATCTCTAACATTTAATAAAAACAGATGCACTTTTTCTTATAGGTCTTTAGTGCCTGGAATACAAATCCCCCAGCTTCTCCATCCTTAGGAATCCCTTCGACTTCTCCCCCTTTGTCCCTGGGATCCATGGTTATCCCCAGACTCTGCCGAACTCCCTCACTTCCTGCTAACTTGCCGCCATCTCTCCATTCCTACAGTCTCCCAGGGAGGAACATAATGGGTCCCTTGAACACCCGCCCTCCGTGAAGACAGACACAACCATTCCTTTAAGCGGGAAGACACCTTAGACACCAACTGACAAAAGAGGCCAGGAGAATTGCAGTGACTTCCATGACGTCACAGAGCTGTTTCAGTTGCAGAGCCAGCATCAGAATCTTACTCTCCCATGCCCTGGTGCCTCCACAACTTCTCAATGTCTAGCCCAGGAGCAGCAGGTACAATTGGCTTCCCGAATTATTATAACACATAATAATTTCATGTATTAGTAGTTGAACTCTAGACCACTCTAAAAGGTAACGTTTAAATCCACCTGGTGTATTTATTTCCCTTGTGGAAATAATTTTAATGCTTCCTTGTCTTGATTAATCCATATCCAGGCATGTATATGATTTTTATATTAATGTAATCTGTAGCTGTGCTTCTCATGCTACTTTTGTTTCATTTGAACAGTCACGTGTAAACATCTTTCCAGCTTTCTAGAGCATCACTGTCCAGCAGAACTTTCTGTGATAATGAAAATGCCCCATACCTGCACTTTGACGGCAGCCACTAGCCACATGTGACTCTTAAGCACTTGAAGTGGAGCTAGTGTAACCAAGGAACTGAATTTTTATCTTGTTTAATTTTAATTCATTAAATGCAAATTTAGACAACCACCTGTGGGTAAATGACTCCAGTACTGGCCATACATTTCTAAAGATTCATGGTATGTATTTCTTACAATGGATATGTACTATTTCATAGTACTGGTATCTTGGTTTATTTTATAGTTTCTCTGTCCTTGGATATTCAAAACACTTTTCATTTTTTTGCTATTTCAGCAAATACAGTTATATAGACACTGACATAAAAATTGTTGTTTTTATGGCATCTTTTTCTTTTGATTTATTTGTTTAGTTCAATCTTCTGCAAATGGAATTACAACTGGATAGTGTTTTGACTGAGATATTCCTCAAAATCCCCAAAGAGCTCCCACCTGTCTCCCTTATCCTCCCATTACATACCCGCAGGAGCAAGAACTCTGTCAAGAACCCAGGTCTTCCGCTCCCAAATCCTTTGGTGGGGCCTCACTCGCATCCCTTTCTCCAAGCCCCCCCATCATACCTCACTCATGCTTTAGGGCTCCTCTTCCCCAAGCCAGCTTTATCCTTTTTCATTATGCTTAGGAACAAAGACACAGGTCATTTTGATTTAAGAGACTAGCTGCTAATCCAGACAAAATAGAAAGTGTAGGGATGTCCCAAAAGTTGAGTCTGGGGCATATCCCACAGCCCTAATCCCACGTCCCCACTCCTGGCTGGGGAAGTGGGTCAGTGTGGCTGAAAACACAGTGTTTGAAGCTAGAGAGATCTGGGCACATGACTTTTCCTGAACAATCTCAGCTCACTATGGTGCTTGCCATGTTTCTCCCAGCCTCACATGCCACAGTCCTCTCCAAAGAGAAGATACTCATGAAATGCTGCACAGGGAATATAAACTCAACCCCATCAGTTAGGAAAGATGAACAGACCACTCTCCAGATCACTTTAATGGAGAAAGCTGCAAAAGCTGAGCAATTCCATCCTGATTTTCAGGTTGGACAATGTCAAAAATGAAGCCGGCACTAAAGGGACACAATATGGAACTCTAAATCACAAGACACTAGGAAAAAAAAAAACACCTCAGGTAATGCTTTAGCAGAAAAGGAGGAATGGGAAAAAATAAGGAAATTTATCACTAGATCATAGAAGATAATTGAATTAAAGAGATACTTTTAAACTGTGAATAAGCACAAGCATGATCAAGAGAACACTGGGCTCCAGATACCAAAAATGCAAGGTAATTGTCAGCTTGCTACAGTTACTTATTCATAGATGGGCCAGTCAGAGCAAAGACTGGGATTACTTCCTGATTTCAGGATTTTCATGCTTGTCCCCTCAGACAACTATCACATGGGGTATCAGACTGAACTTAACCCGTGGAAGAGAGCAGAGCTTACAGGATGAGAGCCCTGATCAAACCAAACCTAAAGTCCAGCTACCTCTGGGATTTTCAGTTGCATTAAGTCCTTCCCCTCTGTGACAAGGGTTTACAACCCTAAGCCTTTCCTCGTGTGAGGTTCCTGCATGTGTAGCTGTTCCAAAGAAATCCACCCTTGCAGGGATTAACGTTTTTGGAGGAAACTCCCCCTTTCATAATCTGTGGAAATTGAGCATTAATTCAGGAATAACAATATACTGGTAACAGGAAGGGAGGATATTGGGGAACTCAGTTGTCGTCTGCCACTTGATCAAGTCATTTGAACTTTGCTGGGTGTCAGCTTCCTTATTTATAAAATAAGGATGTTGGGGAAAATAAGTGGTTTTTAAACTTAATTTTGACTATCCAAGTAATTTTAAACTGGGTTTGACAACATAAACCTTCTCCACCTTTTTCTCCTGAATTAATTTTACAAGGAATCCCAGTGGAGAGCAGAGATGAAAGTGGAGATGTTCTGGTTAACCGAAGGTCAGGGCTGGAGTCCATCTACTCAGCTTCCTCTCATGCCTCCAAGGCAGCCCCAGAAGCACCACCGGGGAAGTCCAAGGACCCTGGTAAAACAGCCTGAGACCCTATAGACCAAAAGTTCCCCAAGTTCCCCTCTAGCTTGGACATTAGGAATATTGGGGTGCTGGATGTAGGGGTCCTTTCTTCATTGTTCTCAGTCTTCCAGCCTATGCATCCCCAACTCAATTTGACATTTAAGCTGTATAAATACATACTTCAAACAATAAAGTTAGATAGGGAGGTTGGGAGGGAGATGCAAGAGGGAGGAGATATGGGGATATATGTGTACGTATAGCTGATTCACTTTGTTATAAAGCAGAAACTAACACAACATTGTAAAGCAATTATACTCCAATAAAGATGTTTTTAAAAATAAAAATATATAGTTAAAGAATATTTAACTCCAAAAGCATTGATTTGCTTTAAATGTCAGGACATGTCCAGTTAAATACGTGTCTCCAAAAGAATATTTTAAAAATTAAGTATAGGGCTTCCCTGGTGGCGCAGTGGTTGAGAGTCCGCCTGCCGATGCAGGCGACACGGGTTCGTGCCCCGGTCCAGGAAGATCCCACATGCCGCGGAGCGGCTGGACCCATGAGCCATGGCCGCTGAGCCTGCGTGTCCGGAGCCTGTGCTCCGCAACGGGAGAGGCCACAACAGTGAGAGGCCCGCGTACTGCAAAAAAAAACAAAACAAACAAACAAAAATTAAGTATAGCCCCTGATAACCAAAATTCAGGATTCCTAAGTTTCTGATATACAGTGTCTTAGTTCATTTGGGCTGCTATGACAGAATACCTAGACTGAGTGGCTTATAAAAGACAGAAACTTATTTCTCACAGTTCTGGAGGCTGGAAACCCCAAGATTTAGAGGCCAGTGAGAGGAAGCATCCTGGTTCATAGATGGCTGTCTTTTTGCTATGTCCACGTAGTGGAAGGGGCAAGAGAGCTCTCTAGGCATCTTTTTGTGTGTGTGTGTGGTACGTGGGCCTCTCACTGTTGTGGCCTCTCCCGTTGTGGAGCACAGGTTCCGGACGCGCAGGCTCAGCGGCCATGGCTCATGGGCCCAGCTGCTCCGCGGCATGTGGGATCCTCCCGGACCGGGGCACGAACCCGTGTCCCCTGCATCGGCAGGCGGACTCTCAACCACTGCGCCACCAGGGAAGCCCCTAGGCATCTTTTATTTTATTTTTTTTAAACATCTTTACTGGAGTATAATTGCTTTACAATGGTGTGTTAGTTGTATCTGCTTTATAACAAAGTGAATCAGCTATACATATACATATATCCCCATATCCCCTCCCTCTAGCATCTCCCTCCCAACCTCCCTATCCCACCCCTCTAGGTGGTCACAAAGCACCGAGCTAATCTCCCTGTGCTATGAGGCTGCTTTCCACTAGCTATCTATTTTACATTTTGTAGTATATATAAGTCCATGCCCCTTTCTCACTTCATCCCAGCTTACCCTTCCCCCTCCCCCTGTCCTCAAGTCCATTCTCTACGTCTGCATCTTTATTCCTGTCCTGCCCTTAGGTTTTTCAGAGCCCTTTTTTTTTTTTTTTTAAGATTCCATATATATGTGTTAGCATACGGTATTTGTTTTTCTCTTTCTGACTTAACGTCACTCTGTATGACAGACTCTAGGTCCATCCACCTCACCACAAATAACTCAGTTTCATTTCTTTCTATGACTGAGTAATATTCCACTGTATATATGCTCCATATCTTCTTTATCCATTCATCTGTCGATGGACACTTAGGTTGGTTTCATGTCCTGGCTATTGTCAATAGAGCTGTAATGAGCATTGTGGTACATGACTCTTTTTGAACTATGGTTTTCTCAGGGTATATGCCCAGTAGTGGGATTTCTGGGTCATATGGTAATTCTATTTTTAGTTTTTTAAGAAACCTCCATACTGTTCTCCATAGTGGCTGTATCAATTTACATTTCCACCAACAGTGCAAGAGGGTTCCCTTTTCTCCACACCCTCTCCAGCATTTGTTTGTAGATTTTCTGATGATGCCCATTCTAACTGGTGTGTGGTGATACCTCATTGTAGTTTTGATTTGCATTTCTCTAATGATTAGTGATGTTGAGCATCCTTTCATGTGTTTGTTGGCAATCTGTGAACCTTCTTTGCAGAAATGTCTATTTCAGTCTTCTGCCCATTTTTTGATTGTGTTGTTTGTTTTTTGTTATTGAGCTGCATGAGCTGCTTGTAAATTTTGGAGATTAATCCTTTGTCAGTTGCTTCATTTGCAAATATTTTCTCCCATTCTGAGGGTTGTCTTTTCGTCTTGTTTATGGTTTCCTTTGCTGTGCAAAACCTTTTGAGTTTCATTAGGTGCCATTTGTTTATTTTTGTTTTTATTTCCATTTCTCTAGGAGGTGAGTCAAAAAGGATTTTGCTGTGATTTACGTCATAGAGTATTCTCCCTATGTTTTCCTCAAAGATGTTTATAGTGTCTGGCCTTACATTTAGGTCTTTAATCCATTTAGTTTATTTTTGTGTATGGAGTTAGGGATTGTTCTAATTTCATTCTTTTTTATGTAGCTGCCCAGTTTTCCCAACACCACTTATTGAAGAGGCTGTCTTTCCTCCATTGTATATTCTTGCCTCCTTTATCAAACATAAGGTGACCGTATGTGCATGGGTTTATCTCTGGGATTTCTATCCTGTTCCATTGATCTATATTTCTCTTTTTGTGCCAGTACCATACTGTCTTGATTACTGTAGCTTTGTAGTATAGTCTGAAGTCAGGGAGTCTGATTCCTCCAGCTCCGTTTTTCTTTCTCAAGATTGCTTTGGCTGTTTGGGGTCTTTTGTGTTTCCATACAAATTGTGAAATGTTTTGTTCTAGTTCTGTGAAAAATGCCATTGATAGTTTAACAGGGATTGCTTTGAGTAGTAGAGTCATTTTCACAGTGTTGATTCTTCCAATCCAAGAACATGGTATGTCTCTCCATCTGTTGGTATCATCTTTAATTTCTTTCATCAGTGTCTTATAGTTTTCTGCATACAGGTCTTTTGTCTCCATAGGTAGGTTTATTCCTAGGTATTTTATTCTTTTTGTTGCAGTGGTAATTGGGAGTGTTTCCTTAATTTCTCTTTCAGATTTTTCATCATTAGTGTATAGGAATGCAAGAGATTTCTGTGCATTACTTTTGTATCCTGCTACTTTACCAAATTCATTGATTAGCTCTAGTAGTTTTCTAGTAGTGTCTTTAGGATCCTCTATGTATAGTATCATGTCATCTTCAAACAGTGACAACTTTACTTCTTCATTTCTGATTTGGATTCCTTTTATTTCTTTTTCTTCTATGATTGCTGTAGCTAAAACTTCCAAAACTATGTTGAATAATAGTGCTGAGAGTGGACAACCTTGTCTTGTTCCAGATTTTAGTTGAAATGGTTTCAGTTTTTCACCATTGAGAATGATGTTGGCTCTGAGTTTGTCATATATGGCCTTTATTATGTTGAGGTAAGTTCCATTTATGCCTACTTTCTGGAGGGTTTTTATCATAAATGGGTGTTGAATTTTGTTGAGAGCTTTTTCTGCATCTATTGAGATGATCATATGGTTTTTCTCCTTCAGTTTTTTAATATGGTTTATCATATTGATAGATTTGCATATATTGAAGAATGCTTGCATTCCTGGGATAAACCCTGCTTGATCATGATGTATGATCCTTTTAATGTGCTCTTGCATTCTGTTTCCTAGTATTTTGTTGAGGATTTTTGCATCTATGTTCATCAGTGATATTGGCCTATAGTTTTCTTTCTTTGTGACATCTTTGTCTGGTTTTGGTATCAGGGTGATGGTGGCCTCATAGAATGAGTTTGGGAGTGTTCCCAACTCTGCTATATTTTGGAAGTGTTTCAGAAGGATAGGTGTTAGCTTTTCTCTAAATGTTTGATAGAATTTGCCTGTGAAGCCATCTGGTGCTAGGCTTTTGTTTGTTGGAAGATTTTTAATCACAGTCTTAATTTCAGTGCTTAGTCTGTTTATATTTTCTATTTCTTCCTGGTTCAGTCTTGGAAGATTGTGCTTTTCTAAGAATTTGTCCATTTCTTCCAGGTTGTCCATTTTATTGGCATAGAGTTGCTTGTAGTAATCTCTCATGATCCTATGTATTTCTGCAGTGTCAGTTGTTACTTCTCCTTTTTCATTTCTAATTCAATTGATTTGAGTCTTCTCCCTTTTTTTCTTGATAAGTCTGGCTACTGATTTATCAATTTTGTTTATCTTCTCAAAGAACCAGCTTTTAGTTTTATTGATCTTTGCTCATTTCCTTCATTTCTTTTTCATTTATTTCTGATCTGATCTTTATGATTCTTTCCTTCTGCTAACTTTGGGGGTTTTTTGTTCTTCTTTCTCTAATTGCTTTAGGTGTAAGGTTAGGTTGTTTATTTGAGATGTTTCTTGTTTCTTGAGGTAGGATTGTACTGCTATAAACTTCCTTCTTAGAACTGCTTTTGCTGCATCCCATAGGTTTTGGGTCATTATGTTTTCGTTGTCATTTGTTTCTACTTAATTTTTGATTTCTCTTTGATTTCTTCAGTGATCTCTTGGTTATTTAGTAGTGTATTGTTTAACCTCCATGTGTTTCTGTTTTTTACAGATTTTTTCTATAACTGATATCTAGTCTCATAGCATTGTGGTCAGAACAGATACTTGATACTATTTCAACTTTCTTAAATTTACCAAGGCTTTATTTGTGACCCAAGATATGATATCCTGGAGAATGTTCCATGACCACTTGAGAAGAAAGTGTATTCTGTTGTTTTTGGATGGAATGTCCTATAAATATCAATTAAGTCCATCTTGTTTAATGTATCATTTAAAGCTCGTGTTTCCTTATTTATTTTCATTATGGATGATCTGTCCATTGGTGAATGTGGGGTGTTAAAGTCCCCTAATGTAATTGTGTTACTGTTGATTTCCCGTTTTATGGCTGTTAGCTTTTGCCTTATGTATTGAGGTGCTCATATGTTGGGTTCATAAATATTTACAATTGTTATATCTTCTTCTTGGATTGACCCCTTGATCATTATGTAGTCTCCTTCTTTGTCTCTTGTAATAGTCTTTATTTTAACGTCTATTTTGTTTGATATGAGAATTGCTACTCCAGCTTTCTTTTGACATCCATTTGCATGGAACATCTTTTTCCATCCCCTCACTTTCAGTTTGTATGTGTCCCTAGGTCTGGAGTGGGTCTCTAGTAGACAGCATATATATAGGTCTTGTTTTTGTATCCATTCATCCAGTCTATCTTTTGGTTGGAGCATTTAATCCATTTACATTTAAGGTAATTATCAATATGTATGTTCCTATTACCATTTTCCTAATTGTTTTGGGTTTGTTATTGTAGGTCTTTTCCTTCTCTTGTGTTTCCTGCCTAGAGAAGTTCATTTAGCATTTGTTGTCAATTTGGCTTGGTGGTGCTGAAGTCTCTTAGTTTTGCTTGTCTGCAAAGGTTTTAATTTCTTCGTCAAATCTGAATGAGATCCTTGTTGGGTAGAGTAATCTTGGTTGTAGGTTTTTCCCTTTCATCACTTTAAATATGTCCTGCCAGTCCCTTCTGGCTTGCTGAGTTTCTGCTGAAAGATCATCTGTTAACCTTATGGGGATTCCCTTGTATGTTATTTGTTGTTTTTCCCTTGCTGCTTTTAATATTTTTTCTCTGTATTTAATTTTGGATAGTTTGATTAATATGTGTCTTGGCATGTTTCTCCTTGGATTTATCCTGTATGGGACTCTCTGTGCTTCTTGGACTTGATTAACTATTTCCTTTCCCATATTAGGGAAGTTTTCAAGTATAATCTCTTCAAATATTTTCTCAGTCCCTTTCTTTTTCTCTTCTTTTTTGGGACCCCTATAATTCCAATGTTGGTGAGTTTAATCTTGTCCCAGAGGTCTCTGAGACTGTCCTCAATTCTTTTCATTCTTTTTTCTTTATTCTGCTGTGCAGTAGTTATTTCCATTATTTTATCTTCCAGGTCACTTATCCGTTCTTCTGCCTCAGTTATTTTGCTATTGATTCCTTCTAGAGAATTTTTAATTTCATTTATTGTGCTGTTCATCATTGTTTGTTTGCTCTTTAGTTCTTCTAGGTCCTTGTTAAATGTTTCTTGTATTTTCTCCATTCTATTTCCAAGATTTTGGGTCATCTTGGCTATCATTACTCTGAATTCTTTTTCAGATAGACTGCCTATTTCCTCTTCATTTGTTTGGTCTGATGTTTTTTTACCTTTCTACTTCATCTGCTGTGTGTTTCTCTGTCTTCTCATTTTGCTTAACTTACTGTGTTTGGGGTCTCCTTTTCGCAGGCTACAGGTTCGTAGTTCCCTTTGTTTTTGGTGTCTGCCCCCAGTGGCTAAGGTTGGTTCAGTGGGCTGTGTAGGCTTCCTGGTGGAGGGGACTAGTGCCTGTGTTCTGGTGGATGAGGCTGGATCTTGTCTTTCTGGTGGGCTGGACTGAGTCCAGTGGTGTGTTTTGGGGTGTCTGTGACCTTATTATGATTTTAGTCAGCCTCTCTGCTAATGGGTGGGGTTGTGTTCCTGTCCTGCTAGTTCTTTGGCATAGTGTGTCCAGCACTGGAGCTTGCTGGTGGTTGAGTGGAGGTGGGCCTCAGCATTGAGATGGAGATCTCCGGGAGAGCTTTTGCTGTTTGATATTATGTGGAGCCGGGTGGTCTCTGGTGGACTAATGTTCTGAACTTGGCTCTCCCACCTTAGAGGCACAGGCCTGACAACCGGCCGGAGCACCAAGACTCTGTCAGCCACGTGGCTCAGAAGGAAAGGGAGAGAAAAAGAAAGAAAGAATGAAAAAATAAAACAAAGTTATTAAAATAAAAAATAATTATTGAAAATAAAAAAAAATTTTAAGTAATTTAAAAAAGAAAGAAAGAACAACCAAATCAAAAAACAAATCCACCAATGATAACAAGTGCTAAAAACTATACTCAAAAAAAAAAAACAGACAGACAGAACCCTAGGACAAATCGTAAAAGCAAAGCTATACAGACAAAATCACACACAGAAGCATACACATACACACTCACAAAAAGAGAAAAAGGAAAAAATATATATATCATTGCTTCCAAAGTCCACCTCCTCAATTTGGGATGTCTATTTAGGTATTCCACAGATGCAGGGTACATCAAGTTGATTGTGGAGCTTTAATCCGCTGCTTCTGAGGCTGCTGGGAGAGATTTCCCTTTCTCTTCTTTGTTCGCACAGCTCCTGGGGTTCAGCTTTTGATTTGGACTCACTTCTGCGTGTAGGTCGCCTGAGGGCGTCTGTTCTTCGCTCAGACAGGACGGGGTTAAAGGAGCCGCTGATACGGGGACTCTGGCTCACTCAGGCCGGGGGCAGGGAGGGGTACGGATGCGGGGCGAGCCTGCGGCGGCAGAGGCCGGCGTGACGTTGCACCAGCCTGAGGCGCGCCGTGCGTTCTCCCGGGGAAGTTGTCCCTGGATCACGGGACCCTGGCAGTGGTGGGCTGCACAGGCTCCCGGGAGGAGAGGTGTGGAGAGTGACCTGTGCTTGCACACAGGCTTCTTGGTGGCGGCAGCAGCAGCCTTAGCGTCTCATGCCCGTCTCTGGGGTCCGCGATGATAGCCGCGGCTCGCGCCCGTCTGTGGAGCTCGTTTAGGCGGTGCTGTGAATCCCTTCTCCTCTTGCACCCTGAAACAATGGTCTCTTGCCTCTTCGGCAGGTCCAGACGTTTTCCCAGACTCCATCCCAGCTAGCTGTGGCGCACTAGCCCCTTCACGCTCTGTTCACGCCGCCCCAGTCCTCTCCCTGGGGTCCGACCAAAGACCGAGCCTCAGCTCCCAGCCCCCGCCCGCCACAGCGGATGAGCACACAAGCCTCTTGGGCTGGTGAGTGGTGGTCGGCACCGATCCTCTGTGCGAGAATCTCTCCACTTTGCCCTCCGCACCCATGTTGCTGCGCTGTCCTCCGTGGCTCCGAAGCTTCCCCCCTCCGCCACCCGCAATCTCCGCCCGTGAAGGGGCTTCCTAGTGTGTGGAAACCTTTCCTCCTTCACAGCTCCCTCCCACTGGTGCAGGTCCCGTCCCTATCCTTTTGTCTCTGTTTGTTCTTTTTTCTTTTGCCCTACCCAGGTATGTGAGGAGTTTCTTGCCTTTTGGGAAGTCTGAGGTCTTCTGCCAGCGTTCAGTAGGTGTTCTGTAGGAGTTGTTCCACATGTAGTTGTATTTCTGATGTATTTGTGGGGAGGAAGGTGATCTCTGCGTCTTACTCTTTTGCCATCTTGAAGGTTTCTCTAGGCCTCTTTTATAAGGGCACTAATCCCATTCATGAGGGTTCTGCCCTCATGACTCAATCACTTCCCAAAGTCCACACCTCTTAATACCATCACCTTGGGGGATTAGGATTCAACATACGAATTTTGGGGGGACACAAACATTCAGACCATAGCACACAGTGTGGGTCACACATCATTTGGGGATCTTTGAGATAACTGGTCCAGATCCTATGAAGGCATTCCACGGTGCCGTCCGGGATCCAAGTGCTTTCCAACTCTGCTCCACGTTCTTAGCAGGGGGCCTTTTTTCATCCTTTTATGAGATGTTTTCTCATTGTTCCTCTGGACCCCATCTTCACGTTCCAGGCAGGAAGATGAAGGAAGAATGAAAGGCCAAAAAATGTTTCTCCTTTAGAACGGCCCTGCCTTGTAGATTAGGAACAGCAGCTTCCCCAAGAACTTCCACTTGCATCCCAGTATCCCAAACCAAAAATGTCCTGTGGACATCGCTCAATGAAAGATGACCAGGAAGAAAGATGGTAGAAGGGGATTGGTCAGCTGACCAACAGAGACAGCCACAGAGCTGATGTACCTGGAGGCAAAAGAGGGGACTTCAGCCTCTAGGAAGCCTCTGCCTCCATCAGAGGAGATGGAGGATGGTGAAGGGAAAAGCTGGAGAGACAGAAAACAGTTCCTCTGTAGATCCTGGGGCGCTTCCTGATGGTTCTGAGTTGATCGCTATGGGGCAGAGACAGATGGGGGAAGCTTATTTTTCACTCCTGATGTCTCCTTTGGGAGGAGGTACACCCCATGGTATAACCTCAGCCTTCCTCTAGGAGGTAAAGCAAGTCTCAGTCCAGTCTATTGTTCCTTAGTCCCACAGGTTTTACAAGGTCCTGTGTTGACCGCCTATGCCCATTAGCATTGCCTGAGACTGGGGGTAAAGCCCACTGAGCTCGAGGGTCCAATATTAGGAAGCCCAGCAGTGTCACACTAACATAGGCTTTATCAGTTGTAAAGATGACATTTTCATCCTCATCTGCCCTACTCCCTTACTTTGTCTCTGAATTAGTTCTGAACTTGGGCATTGTGAAGAGGTGTCATTTATTGGATCTCCTCTCTGCACGTCTAAGCACTGTTGAGAATAGTGAGAGCTTAATAAGTACTTTCTCAAGTGAAAAAAAGTTTGATCATTGCTCCAGGACTTCTGTGATTATGTACGTTTATATTCCCAGATACATGGATCAAAGCAGATGGCAGGCATGTAAAATCTTTGACAAGTAAACAAGAGCACAAAATTAAACTAGTATTAGTGCTGCTAATGAGACGCCCAGCACAGTACCTGGAATTTTTTATTGAATGAATGAATGTTCACAGAAATACACATTCCAGCTCAGATTTTGGCACAGTATAAAGGAAAGAGTGAGCAACTAGGAACATTTTTCTCTCGTGGCTTCTAATCAATGGTTAAGCAGGAAAACAAAAAAATAATAACAGAGATAGCCTGAAAGCATGCCTGTTAAAATATTCTTCAACAGAAAAGGGAGGGACTTTCCTGTCAATCCAGTGGTTAAGACTCTGTGCTCCCAATGCAGGGGCACAGGTTCAATCCCTGGTCGGAGAAAATCCCGTGTGCCGTGTGGCACAGCCAAAAAAATAGAAAAGGGAACCCTCCTACTCTGTTGGTGGGAATGTAAATTGATGCAGCCACTATGGAGAACAGTATGGAGGTTCCTTAAAAAACTCAAAATAGAGTTGCTATACAATCCAAATTCCACTCCTGGGCATATATCCAGAAAAAACTCTAATTCGAAAAAGTACATGGAAGCAATCTAAATGTCCATTGACAGATGAATGGGTAAAGATGTGGTATATATATATACAATGGAATACTCAACCATAAAGAAAGAATGAAATAATGCCATTTGCAGCAACATGGATGGACCTAGAGATTATCATACTAAGTGAAGTAAGTCAGAAAGAGAAAGACAAATATCATATGATATCACTTATCTGTGGAATCTAAAATATGATACAAATGAACTTATTTACAAAACAGAAATAGACTCACAGACATAGAAAACAAACTTATGGTTACCAAAGGGGAAAGGGGGTGGGGAAGGGATAAATTAGGAGTTTGGGATTAGCAGATACAAACTAATATATATAAAATAGATAAACAACAAGGTTCTACTGTATAGCACAGAGAACTATATTCAATATCCTGTAATAATGCATTATAGAAAGAATATGAATCACTTTACTACACACCAGAAACTAACACAACTTTGTAAATCAACTATACTTCAATAAAGTTTTTAAAAATGTATATATTCCTCAATAGCAGAACCCCTTCCCATGTTAGTATTAAAGGTAGGACTGACCCCTCCCTGTGTAGTAGACAAATGATAATGTCAAACTTTTGCTTTATGTCATGTTAGATTTGGAGCACTAATTTGTTTTGTGAAATGTCTGAATGTATAATAATAAGCAACATTTTAATGAAATTTTCCGAGTTGATTTTTTTAAATAATCTGAATACTTTTGGATGCAAAAATATAAAATTCTTGTATTCACATGAGTTATGGGGAAGCAGCTGAAAATATGACATTAGCAAAAACTGTTATTTAAGCTACTCCCCATATTTATTCTTTCTTCTTCCTGAGTTTTAGCTGGACACGTGGCTGCCCAGAATGGAGACTACATTTCCTAGATTTCCTTGAAGCTAAGTGTGACTTTATGACTAACTTCAAAGCAAAAGCATGAAATACAACTGGTGTGTGGATTCCTACTTTCTAGAATGCAGATGTGATGACTGGTGCTCCAGCAGCCATTTTGACCCATAAGGTGATTTCAGGAATAGAAGCCACACATTGGCAGAGCAACAAGATAAGCCTGAGTCCCTAACACCATGGAATGCCTTACCAGCTCTGGACTGACTCTCTCCAGGCCCATTAAACACAAGGAAAATGGATAAACTAACCTGCTGTCATTTTGAGTTTTTCTGTTACTTGTGTCTGATCCTAATGAATATATATGCAAGTCTTTATAGTCACATTTCATTCACAGACTCCAGACTCATACAAATTTAGGTTTGAATGCAGATCTACATTAATTTATTAATAGTTGTAACACTGGGTAAGTTACCCAATCTCTCCATATCTCAAGCACCCCATTTGTAAAATAGAGAGCGTAAAAGTACATACTTTTTATGTGAGGATTAAATGTAATAATGCAAGTAAAGCCCTGGTACAGTGTCTGGCATGAGTAAATGCTAAATAAATGTTAGCTATTAAAACTGAGGTTGATGATAATGAGTCATAATAACTACTATAAGTAGCCAAAGTGAATGTACTTTCAACTCTATCATTGGACATTTTATGGTGATCTTTCTGATATACCATCATTTTTTAAAGCATTGGATGAATTTTATATTTGTCCTAAGACATCTTAAATCTAATTTGTGGGTCAGTTAGAATCCTGAGACAAAACAGCTACTATTTCTACAACAATAACACAATTGACATTTCTTCTGTAATATGTAATAGATTTTAAGAAGGGTTAGAAATAGGTAGAGGTTTGAATGATATTTGGCTGACTTAACTTGTTGCTAACGCCCATGGGACTCTGTTACAAATGCTCTTAGCAATTGCAATTGAATCTGCTGAGTAGGACATCTGCTTGCTTGGTTATGGGGAAATGGTTGAACTTAAACATAAAAGATTAAATGAAAATCCACATAATAGACAATTATCATGGATTTTTAGATTGATAAGGGCAAGAAATTAAGGTGGTTAGCAAAAGGAAGCATTGTGCAACTGCAGAAGGAGGATCTGTAACTGCCAAGTGATATACCATTGTGTCAGCTTCAAGATCTCATGGGCTTCCTCTGTAAATGACAGAGAGACAACTCCAAAAAGCAGTGCTTGACAACACTCAAAACCAACCGAAAATATCATTACTCTGGAACAACTAAAAGAAACAAAGATACCAGTGGAAAGACATGGATTCAGGAACCAGATTTACAGTTACATGTAGAATATTTTAAAAATATAAAAAGAGGGCTTCCCTGGTGGCGCGGTGGTTGGGAGTCCGCCTGCCGATGCAGGGGACGTGGGTTCGTGCCCTGGTCCAGGAAGATCCCACATGCCGTGGAGTGGCTGGGCCCGTGAGCCATGGCTGCTGAGCCTGCGCGTCTGGAGCCTGCACTCCGCAACGGGAGAGGCCACAACAGTGAGAGGCCCGCATACCAAAAATAAAAAATAAATAAATAAAAAATAAAAAGAAAGCTCAATAATTTATCATTATTCATATTCATAATATTTTTAATAATAATAATTGACCAGGCATACTCTGAAAGCATCCACAATGAAGAAATCCCAAGTTCAAGCCCAGTTCTTGGACAAATGCATCTCAGTCTCCAGGCGTTAAATCCAGGATCGGAAGTACACACAAATTCAAATCAATAATAGTGGTTGCCTGGCACTCAGTGTTAAAAGTAAGATTGCAGGGCCTCCCTGGTGGCGCAAGTGGTTGAGAGTCCGCCTGCCGATGCAGGGGATACGGGTTCGTGCCCCGGTCTGGGAGGATCCCATATGCCGCGGAGCGGCTGGGCCCGTGAGCCATGGCCGCTGAGCCTGCGCGTCCGGAGCCTGTGCTCCGCAACGGGGGAGGCCACAACAGTGAGAGGCCCGCATACCGCAAAAAAAAAAAAAAAAAAAGTAAGATTGCAATTACTTGTCCTGACTTGGTAGGAAAGAATGCTGTGATTGATTAGTGATGTCTGGGTCTATGCAGTGACTGTATTTTGTATTTTTCCAGTTCAATATTGTGCTTCTGGTCATATCAGGCCAGATGTCCCAGGTATCCCAGCTAAATATCTCCTTCTTCTCCTGGACCCAAGTTCTTGTCTTGGCAACCTGCCTGGTCACACCAGTCTCTCTAGAATGGAGAGACAAAGCATTCATTGTTGCCAGTGACACAAACCCAACTCAAACTAGCTGAAGCAGGAAAAAATGGGATGTACTGTCTCACTTAACTGTGGAGTCCAGGGATGCAACTGGTGTCCAGCACAAGATTCCTAAGTTTCATTGTATTGTCAGAAATCTGTTTCTCTCTCTTCCTTTCTTCTTCTCTTAAACAAGTTTTCTATAGAGAAGGCATGATGGCCACCAGCAATGCCAGACTCAGGTCCTCCCACCTCAGTAACCACAGTGGAAGGTACACATCTTTTCTGATGGCCCCTGAAAAAAAAATCCCAGGTAGGATTTTGATTGTCCTTAATTCAGTTACATGGATATATTAAAACTACTAAAGCCAGAAAGGCTGTGAACTCTGATCGGTTTCAGTGTCCACCCAGGTAGCTGTTAGTAGGAAAAGGTCTCTGTGAAAGGGAGTATCTAAGCACAGGTGGTTTCTGAGGAAAAAGTACCTATGGACATTGGGGATCTGGAAATTACCTTAAAATCATTTGTGGTCACAGATCCTGGGAAAGTCTTCACTCACCGAAGTACACACATCCCAGGGTTGGGCCATTTTAAAAGCTCCTCAAGTGCTTTTCTTAATCAGCCAGTTTGGAAACCCTTGCTTAAGATGCATGGGGAGTTCTCATTTCATACAGAGGTTTCATAGAGAGATTTTATTCTCCTTTTGGTAAAGAAGAGCTTCTTTCAGTTTACCAGAGAGAGAGAAAGAGAGACTTCTAGTTTAAGGAACAAGATCTGGGACAAGAAATGAAGCCAGGGAAGTGAGTCTGGCACTCACACTGCTTTTATGGAGGGGACACTTGCCAATATGGAAGAAAAGGCTTAGAGGATGTGTCCACTATTGACAGCCTCTCTGGGATGAGGAGTAAAAAACAATCAAAGAACAAGGTCAGCCCAGTTCTCTGATAAAATATATCCTCTCTCCTTACTTTGAAGTGGGACCCTGAAGACCTGCACCCTAAGTATCAAGGTAAATTGGAAGCAAATAAGCCCTCACACAGACTGCAGCCCAGTTTTATAACATCTGGAGGCTAAAAAATGTCAGTCAATGCATACTTGGATTAAAGTGATCCCAGACGGCTAATACACTCATGGGATGCAGAAACCATGAAAACATGTCTCATGATAAAGATAATATCATCTCAGGCCTCAAATTATTTCTACAAGTTTTAAAAATAAGATGTTTAGGACACAATTAAGAATAACTAGACACACAAAAAGGATGAAACACCTTGAGCAAGAACCAACAGAAATAACACAACAGAAACAGACCCAGAGATACTCCAGATTATAATAGATATGGCACAGACTCTAACACAACAATGCTTACTATGTTCAAGGAGATAAAAAATAAGCTTTAAAATGTTGGCAAGGATCTGTAAACTATAAAAGTGACACTGAAGGGCTTCCCTGGTGGCGCAGTGGTTGAGAGTCCGCCTGTCGATGCAGGGGACATGGGTTTGTGCCCAGGTCTGGGAATATCCCACATGCCGCGGAGCGGCTGGGCCAGTGAGCCATGGCTGCTGGGCCTTCGCGCCTGGAGCCTGTGCTCCGCAGTGGGAGGGGCCACAACGGTGAGAGGCCCGCGTACCGCCAAAAAAAATAAAATAAAAGTGACACTGAAGATTTGAAAGGCAATCAAATAGAAATTTTAGAACTGAAAATACAATGGTCAAAATTAAGAACTCAGGTTCTTAACTCAGGACAGGTCTAACAGCAGATTAGACAAAGCAGTAAAGAATTAGTGAACCAAAAGATATATAAGAATAAAATGTCCAGAGTGTAGCATGGAGAAGCAAAAGGTTGAAGATGGAAAAGAGAAGGTGAGATACAGAGCATAGAGTGAAAAATCTTAATAGATATTCCATTGTAGTCACCAAAGGACAGCCAACAAAGTCCTAAACAGAATAAATAAAGGCATATGATAGCGAAACTGGAAATTTTTTGAAAAAGAGATGAAAATTCCCAGAGCTGAAGACAGTCACAAGTCTTCAAATTAAAAAGGCCCATCAGGAACTTCCCTCATGGCTCAGCGGTTAAGAATCTGCCTGCCAATGCAGGGGACATGGGTTCAAGCCCCAGTTCAGGAAGATTCCATATGCCGTGGAGCAAATTAGCCCACGCATCACATCTACTGAGCCTGCGCTCTAGAGCCTGCGAGCCACAACTACTGAGCCCACATACTACATCTACTGAAGCCTGCACACCTAGAGCCCCTGCCCCACAACAAGAGAAACCACCGCAAAGAGAAGCCCGCACACCACAACAAAGAGTAGCCCCCACTCTCTGCAACTAGAGAAAGCCCGCACACAGCAACGAAGACCCAATGCAGCCAAAAGTAAGTAAACTTTTTTAAAAAGTTGTTTTAAAAAAGGCCCATCAATCACAATTTTTTAAAAAATTTGTATGTTCCTAAATGTTACCTCATCTTAAGGAGCTACACACCCAAGCCATTGTTCTCATTTATAGCAACATGTTCCTTTCCTTCTTTTCACATTAATTACTTTGTTTATTCATTTGTGTAAAGTCTTGTCTTTCTTAGCACCAACCCTCAAATATATTCTCCATGGAGACAGAGACCATGTCTACCTCGTTTTCTGTTATTTCTCGAGAATATACATGCAGTGACTAGCTTCAGGGCTGGGCCTAGGGCAGAGATGTAAGGAGGCACTCACTCTCAGAGTCATGCTTTACACCATGAAAATAAAGCCAGAAAGATTACAGAGAGGGAGAAGTCACTTGTTTTAAACAACAATGGAAAAGTTGATTGACAATAGCTTTCTTATCGACAATGCTGGATGATGAAAGATAATAGAGCAAATCCTCAAAATTCTCAGACAAAAGAATTTTTAATCTAAAATTATATATTCCATCAGCCAGCATTCAAATGGGAGGACAAAATATTTTCTTGAACATGAAAGTATATTATGTTCAGCTCCTTTTTGAAAGAATTACTTGAGAACATATTTCAGAAAAAAATAAAACTCTTAAGGAAGAAAAAAATGGGGCACAAAAAACCCTTATGTAGAAATATGGGTACTTAAGTATAAGTAGTTATGATACACAATGTAAATACATTAATAAAATCTGGAATTAAAACCCCAGATGATTTCCTTATGGTAGGAAATGGAGAGAAGGGGGAAGAAAGAACTTCCTAAGACATTGGTCTTATTATTCAGAAAGGACACAACTATGTTTTAACTCTAGACATTGAGGAAATAATGTGTACTAGATTTTTAAGAATAATTATTAGAAGAACAGACATAGTATGCATAATTTCCACAGCAAGAATAAAAAAAGAAACAAAAAAATCAATCTAACAAAAATTATACATGTCAACATGTATAAATATAAATTCATAAGGATTTTTTAAGCCTGATATGATATGCACTAAACATTTTATCTCTGGAGGAAAGGGCAATTGAGAGAGGGGAGGAGAATGGAAATGAAAAGAGATTTTAAATTTTTATCCCTCCATATATTTCTGATTTGATTTCTTAAAGAAGTGTGCATTCATGTATTATGTATGAGATTTTTAAGCACCATAGGATTTTTTTAACCCAATAAAAATCTTAGTGAGAATTCTTTAGCTTTCTTTTTCTTTCCTTCTCTCTCTCTCTCCCTCCTTGCCTTCTTCCCACTCTACCTCCCTTTCTCTCTCTTTTTATTTTTATTTAGTAAAATTATTCTGAAGTTCATTTGGAAAGATAATAGGAGAGCATGAGAGAATGAGATATCACCTAATGCTTATCAAACATTTAATCTTAATCAAGGTTAAAACCATTCTAATAATTAATGACAGATGAAATGGATAATCCTACATGCTGGGGATGAGGAGGAAAACCATAAATGAACAGATATTCTTTTTTTTTTTTTTTTTTTTTTTTTTTTTTTTTTTTTGCGGTATGCGGGCCTCTCACTGTTGTGGCCTCCCCCGCTGCGGAGCACAGGCTCCGGACGCGCAGGCTCCGGACGCGCAGGCTCAGCGGCCATGGCCCACGGGCCCAGCCGCTCCGCGGCACATGGGATCCTCCCAGACCGGGGCACGAACCCATATCCCCTGCATCGGCAGGCGGACTCTCAACCACTTGCGCCACCAGGGAGGCCCTAGATATTCTTTGAAGATGAATTTGGCAATGTATCAATAGTCATTTTATAGATCACATTCTTTCACTGCAATACTACGTGTACCTCTAGAAACTACGTTAAGGAAATAAAACTGAGACTAAATATTGAAACAAAGATATTTATCCCACTCAATATGCTTAATATCAAAAAGTTGAAAATGCTTTAAATTAAATGTTCAGAAATTACAAATTACCAGGATACATTTAAAGTATGATATTATGTGACCATGAGTAATTCTGATTGCAAGTAGTTTTTAATAAAATGGAAAATATTTAAGTTCTAATGTAGGTTTTCAAAAACCCACAAGGTGGGGCTTCCCTGGTGGCGCAGTGGTTGAGAGTCCGCCTGCCGATTCAGGGGACACGGGTTCATGACCCGGTCCGGGAAGATCCCACATGCCGTGGAGCGGCTGGGCCCGTGAGCCATGGCCGCTCAGCCTGCGCGTCCGGAGCCTGTACTCTGCAACGGGAGAGGCCACAACAGTGAGAGGCCCGCGTACTGGAAAAAAAAAAAAAAAAAAAAAAAACCCACAAGGTGCAAAATTGTATATAGATTGTTTGGTTATAATGCAGTGAAAAAACTTGGAGGTATGGAATCAAAATGGCCAACTGAGTTCTTATGAATAGTTTTCCATTCCAATCAACATCTCTAAAAATGACAGAAAAGTGAGATATTTATTGCTGGGGGAGGGTTGGCAGTGGGAGGAGGTAATGTCAGATCCATAATAACACTACAAAAAACATGCTATCATCAGATCAGAAATTTTAAGTAATCCTTGAAATAGAGAAAGCAGAGAAGACCAGATTGACAAAGCAAATTACACCAAAAGTCATGTTCCTGGGAGACTAGTGCATGTGTAGAAGTGGCCCCTGGTGCACTCCAAACACAGAGGGAACAGATAGGAGGAAAAGGAGGGAGAAGTGGGGCAACCATGGGGGATTATAATAACCTAATCCTGGTTGCCAGTGGGGGAGGTCCCTCTCCTCCACCAAATAGTGCCAAGAAGTAGATGGTAGTGTGTTTGCCTCAGGCTAGAACAGTGAGCATAAGCCCTTAGCAGAAAGAGGGAGGGACATGCCTCATGGCATTGGTAACACCCAGAAAGAACAGTGAGCCCCTAAATTTGGGAGATGAGTGACCAATGCTCCCCACTCAGCACCGAGGCTCTGACTCACCCACAACTGCTGGAGGTGGAAAGAACATTCATAAACAGGCAACAAGACTTTTTCTTTTCTTTTTTTTTAATATAAGAACTTTTCAAACATATACAAATTAAAAAGAATATTACAAACAACCAGTATACACTACCCAGCTTCAACAACAACTAGCATTCTGTTATTCTCGTTTTCTCTATGCCACTACCACTGCTACCTTTATTATTTTTTTCCTGTAGTATTTTAAAGCAAATACCAAATATCATATCATCTCACTCATAAATACTTAGTGTGACTCTCTAACACATAAAGGACTTTTTAAAAAACAAATCCATGAAACACTACAAGAAAACAATGACAATAATTTTTTATTAACATCATCTAATAGCCGGTTGTGGCAGATTGCATTTTCCAAAAATGCTTTCAGATGAGTTTGCCAACAAGAGGTGAAGTCTCCATCCCTTCCTCTTGACTCAGCACTGGCCTTGGCCATTCACTGGAAGGATAGATGTGAGAAGCTGCCTGACTCTGAAGGCAAGGTTAGAAAGGGAAGTCTCCTCACTTCCTCCTGGACCTCTTACAGCACTTACTCTCCAGAGCTCCATCTCAAGATGGTCCCTCTCAGAATCCAGCCACCTGAGGGGCCACAGGTAGGTGTCCAATCAACATTCCCAGCTGAGCCTGGCCTTTCACGTCTTCCCAGCTGAGACACCAGACATCTCCAGTATGCCCTGACCCACAGACCTTGTGACCATGAAAACACTGTGGTGATTTCATGCCACCAAGTGGTAGGGTAGTTTGTCTCGCATCAGTAAAATTCAGAAACACTGGATCATGTTTGATTTTCTCCCATTGTTTCAAAATTTTACTTTATAAAAGAGTAAAATTCAAATTCGGATCCTGTTTAAATTAGGAGCCAAGCAAGTGTTACACATTGCTTTTGGCTGATATTTCTGTTAAATATCTTTTGATCTACATGAATTTCTTCTTTTTTTTTCTTCATTTTTATGCCACTTATCTGTGAAAAAACTGTCTTTTGTCTTATAGAATAACTCACATTCTGCTTTAGTTGATGGATCAATCAACCAGCCATTGCTTACTATGTTTCTCTCTGAGCTGTAGTTCCTATAAAGTGATGGCCAGAACCAGCATAGTTTTTCTGTAAGGGGTCTGATAATCAATATTCTAGTCTTCGAGGACTACTCATTGCTGCCATCGTGGCACAAAAGCAGCCATTGATTATTCATAAATGAATGAGTGTGTCTATGTTCCAAAAGAACTGTATTTTCAAAATAGGCAGCAGGCAAATTTGGCCCATGGGCCATGGTGTGTGGGCCCTGACCTAGAAAAAACAAAGGTTATCAAATACAGAGATGAGTACACAATCCAGAATCACCAAATATGTAAGGAAAATCAACATCATGAAAGGAAAAGCAAACTAAACAAATCTAAGAACCAACATCCAAAGAAACAGAGTAAATAAAATAAACAGAAAAAAACTTTGAAAGAAGTACTGTACATGGAATAGTCTAGAGAATTAAGGATGCTATGACATTTCCTAAGTAAGAAAAGGCTGTTGTGACAATAAGCATTTATAGATCTTAGAAATGAATAATACAATAATCAAAATAAAAATGAAAACCTCAATAGATATGCTGAATAACAGAAAGAACACATCAGAGTACAGCACTTAGGCAGCAAACTATTCTGGGAAATTGTTCCAGAACACCATACTAAAGGAAAAAGAAATGTAAATACGAAAAAGTTGGAGACATTAGAAATTAGACCCAGAAATTCCAATATGCACCCAATAGAAGTTACAGACAGAGACCAGAGAGACAGAGGTGGAGAGATAAGCAAAGAAATAATAGTAGAAGATATTTTTTCTAAGCTGAAAAAATGTTATTCTTTAAATAAAAATATCCCACTGGGTAACAACCAGGGTGAATAAGGGGGGGGGGAATTTCATGCATGGATCCATGATGATAAAATTTCATAACTCTTGGTATAAAGAGCTCTGAAATCCCCTCCACACATTCAGAGTCTCATTCAGTGACTCTGGGGTGTAATTTGGAAATCTAACTTTCTTTCTTTGTTTGCTTTCGGTTGCAGACAGATGTGAAAAGAAAGACGTGGACTACATACAATGTGATAAGTGTTATCATACAGTGTTTCTCCAGAGACAGTCTGAGGACCACCTGCACCTGACTTTGCCAAAGTTCTTATGAAATTTCAGATTCCCAGATGCGGCCCCTTGGATCGTAATCTTGTGAGGATGCAGCTCAGGAAATTGTATTTTAAACAAACCCAAGTAATTTTTATGATGGCCAAACTGTGATAACCACTGGCCTTGAAGAGCTATGTCCCAAGACTCTGATTTGATTTGGAAGGAACTTGGGGAGCGGGGGAAAGGGAGGTGGGAGAGAAGCTGGATTGGTTGTTAAGAGAAGTCAGATCCCACAAGGTCTTGCCATGCTAAGGGCTTTGGGCTTTATAGGATCAGCCATAGGGAGCCAGTGAAAAGTTTTAAGGGAGGAAGGGGGCGGGGCATCATAGTGTAATTTTAAAAGATGATTCCTATAGCAGGGTGGAGGATGAATAGAGGTGGGTTGAGGGCAATGTGAGGGAGTTGAGGCTGGGGGCAGAGAGACTAGCCCAGGTGACATGTAATGAGGACCTGACCCAACTCAGTGGCAAGGTAGACAGAGAAGGGGGAGATGGGAAGTCTGGTTGGAAGGTAGAATCAACAGCGCTTGGTGAGAAAAATCAAGGCTGAACTTGCAGGTCTTGTCCTCTGGGCTTGTGCCAGCCCCATGGGAGGGTCAAGTTCTTAGTCCCAGTCATTCTCTGTCTGCCCTGACCCGCCATAGTCAGCAAGGTCATCCCAGGTCCTGTCCTAAGATATGCCAATTATTGGAAGAAAAACATAAAGCATACTTCTTGTGTACTTTTATTTTCATTGCCCTAAATGTTAGACACCTTATCTAATTAGGTTTGATAAATTAATTACCCTTAATATTTTGTTATTACAAAAACCTAAACACTGTGTGTTGTTCCCCTGGGCGCTCTTAGTTTTGCAGCCCTTTCAAAGATTCATGCGTAAGCCACTCTCTCAGGTTACCAAACAGCCTCAGGGCAGCAACTCCAAGAAAATGCAAGGGCAGAGCTGACCAGCTGGACCTTTTTGGTTGTGCCCGAACTTTCACGCCGTGAGAGGAATGCTGCACACCCACTTTTCACGGGCTGCTCCAGATGGCAATGAAAAACACACGTTTTACAAGTGAGTGATGCGTGGTCACGCAGAGGAGTTACTCAACTCATGTCCACTTGGCTGATAGTTTTGAGGTAAATCCTTTCAAGATTACATAGGTCAACCGGGGTTTCAAAAGTAAATTATTTAGAGCTACACAGAGTGAAATATGGCTATTACTGATTAATCTTGATGAACACTCACAATACAGCAATGAAGTAGTTATTACAGAACTTTATGCTTGATAAAATTAATTCTTTATATGTAGGAGAGATATAAAACTGCATTAACAATTGAAATAAATTATACATGTGATAAGAAGATTCAAATAACCGCTTACAATTTACAAAGCACCTTCTCATTTATTACCTCATTTAATCTTCACAAAAATTCCTTAAGATGAATCATCTTATAGTTCCATTTTGTAGATGAGGAAACTGAAGATCAGAAAGATTCAGTGGGAGCCCGGAGGAAGATGGCGGAAGAGTAAGACGCGGAGATCACCTTCCTCCCCACAGATACATCAGAAATTCATCTACACGTGGAACAACTCCTACAGAACACCTACTGAACGCTGACAGAAGACCTCAGACCCCCTAAAAGGCAAGAAACTCCCCACATACCTGGGTAGGGCAAAAGAAAAAAAGAATAAACAGAGACAATAGGATAGGGACGGGACCTGCACCAGTGGGAGGGAGCCGTGAAGGAGGGAATGTTTCTACACACTACAAGCCCCTTCGCGGGCGGAGACTGCAGGTGGCGGAGGGGGAAAGCTTCGGAGTAGCGGAGGAGAGCACAGCAACAGGGGTGCGGAGGGCAAAGCGGAGAGATTCCGGCACAGAGGATCGGTGCCCTCAGGCACACACCGACCCGAGTGGCTTGTCTGCTCGGCCGCCGTGGCGGGCGGGGCTGGGAGCTGAGGCTTGGGTATTGGCTTTCAGTCGGAGCGCAGGGAGAGGACTGAGGCTGGCGGCAGGAAGAGAGCCTGAAGGGGTTAGTGCACCACGGCTAGCCCGGAGGGAGTCCGGGGAAAGGGTCTGGAGGTGCTGAAGAGGCAAAAGTCTTTTTTCACTTTCACTTTTGTTTCCTGGTGTGCGAGGAGAGGGCATTAAAAGGGCTGCTTAGGGAAGCGCCGGAGACAGGCGCGAGCCGCGGGTAAGGCGTGGACCTCGGAGACGGGCGTGGGCCGCCGCCGCCGCCGCCCACCGCCCGCCGCCGCCGCCCACCGCCCGCCGCCGCCCACCGCCCGCCGCCGCCCACCGCCCGCCGCCGCCCGCCGCCGCTGCGGCCCGCCGCCGCCGCCGCCGCCGCCGCCGCCGCCTGCCGCCGCCCGCCGCCGCCGCAGCCGCGGGGCCTGTGTGCGAGCGCGGGTCACTGTCCGCCCCGCCTTCCGGGGGACCTGTGCACCCCGCCACTGCCGGGGTCCCGAGACCCGGGGACGGCTTTCCCGGGAAAGCGCACGGAGCGCCACGGGCTGCTGCAACGTCACGCCGGCCTCTGCCGCCGCAGGCCCGCCCCACACTGCGCGCCCCTCCCTCCCCTCTGCCTGAGTGAGCCAGAGCCCCCGAATCAGCGGCTCCTTTAAACCCGTCCTGTCTGAGCGAAGAACGGACGCCCTCCGGCGACCTACGCACAGAGACGGGGCCAGGTCCAAGGCTGAGACCCGGGAGCTGTGAGAGCAGAGTCAGGGAAATCTCTCTGTGCAGCCTCGGAGGCAGCGGATTAAAGCTCCACGGTCCATTTGATGTGCCCTGCGTCTGTGGAGTGCATGAATGGACAGCGAATCATCCCAAATTGAGGAAGTGGACTTTGAGGACAAGATTTAAGACTTTCCCCCCTTTTCCTCTTTTGACAACGAATTATTCCAAAGTAAGGAGGTGGACTTAGAGAGCAAGATTTCAGACTTCTTGCCCTTTTCCTCTTTTTACAACGAATTATCCCAAATTGAGGAGGTGGGCTTGGGAAGCAAGATTTTTGATTTTTCCCCCTGCTCTCTTTTTGTGAATGTGTATGTGTAATCTTCTGTGTAAGATTCTCTCTGTATAGCTTTGCTTCCACCATATGTCCCAGGGTTCTATCGGTCCGTTTTTTTTTTTTTTTTCAATAATTACTTTCTAATTTTAATAACGCTACTATATTTCATACTTTATTCTATTTTACTTTACCTGCTCTTTCTTTTTTTCCTACCTTCCCTTCCTCCCTCCCTCCCTCCGCTCTTCCTTTCCTTTTTTCTTTTTCTTTCCTCCCTCCCTCCCACCCTTCTTCTTTACACTTTCTTTTTCTTTCCTTCCTCCCTCCCTCCCTCCTGTCTTTCTTTCTTTCTTTCCTTCCTCCCTCCCTCCCTCCCTTCTTCCATTCACTCTTCCTTTTGCTTTCATTGGTCCCTCCCTCCCTCCTTTCTTTCCTTCTTTCTTTCCATCCTTCCTCACTCCCTCCCTCCTTTCTTTCTTTCTTCCTTCCTTCCTTCCTTTCTTCCCTTCTTCCTTTCTTTCCCTCTCTCGTTCTTTCTTCTACTAATTCTTTCTTTCTGCTTTTTCTCCCTGTTATTCTGAGCTGGGTGGATGAAAGGCTCTTGGTGCTGCAGCCAGGAGCCAGTGCTGTGCCTCTGAAGTGGGAGAGCCAACTTCAGGACACGGGTCCACAAGAGACCTCACAGCTCCACATAATATCAAGCAGCGAAAATCTCCCAGAGATCTCCATCCCAACACCAGCACCCAGCTTCAGTCAACGACCAGCAAGCTACAGTGCTGGTCACTCTATGCCAAGCAACTAGCAAGGCAGGAACACAACCCCACCCATTAGCAGAGAAGCTACCTAAAAACATAATAAGGCCATAGGCACCCCAAAACACACCACCAGACGTGGACCTGTCCACCAGAAAGACAAGATCGAGCCTCAACCACCAGAACACAGGCATTAGTCCCCCCGACCAGGAAGCCTACACAACCTACTGAAACAACCTTAGCCACTGGGGTCAGACACGAAAAACAACGGGAACTACGAATCTGCAGCCTGCAAAAAGGAGACCCCAAACACAGTAACATAAGCAAAATGAGAAGACAGAAAAACACACAGCAGGTGAAGGAGCAAGATAAAAACCTACCAGACCTAACAAATGAAGAGGTAATAGGCAGTCTACCTGAAAAAGAATTCAGAATAATGATGGTAAAGATGATCCAAAATCTTGGAAATAGAATAGACAAAATGCAAGAAACAGTTAACAAGGACCTAGAAGAACTAAAGATGAATCAAGCATCGATTAAAAACACAATACATGAAATAAAAAATACTCTAGATGGGATCAATAGCAGAATAACTGAGGCAGAAGAAAGGATAAGTGAGGTGGAAGATAAAATAGTGGAAATAACTGATGCAGAGCAAAATAAAGAAAAAAGAATGAAAAGAACAGAGGACAGTCTCAGAGACCTCTGGGACAACATTAAACGCACCAACATTCGAATTATAGGGGTTCCAGAAGAAGAAGAGAAAAAGAAAGGGACTGAGAAAATATTTGAAGAGATTATAGTTGAAAACTTCCCCAATATGGGAAAGGAAATAGTTAATCAAGTCCAGGAGGCACAGAGAGTCCCATACAGAATAAATCCAAGGAGAAATACACCAAGACACATATTAATCAAACTGTCAAAAATTAAACACAAAGAAATCATATTAAAAGCAGCAAGGGAAAAACAACAAATAACACACAAGGGACTCCCCATCAGGTTAACAGCTGATCTCTCAGCAGAAACTCTACAAGCCAGAAGGGAGTGGCAGGACATAATTAAAGTGATGAAGGAGAGAAACCTGCAGCCAAGACTACTCTACCCAGCAAGGATCTCATTCAGATTTGATGGAGAAATTAAAACCTTTACAGACAAGCAAAAGCTGAGAGAGTTCAGCACCACCAAACCAGCTTTACAACAAATGCTAAAGGAACTTCTCTAGGCAAGAAACACAACAGAAGGAATATACCTACAATAACGAACCCAAAGCAATTAAGGAAATGGGAACAGGAACATACATATCAATAATTACCTTAAATGTAAATGGACTAAATGCTCCCACCAAAAGACACAGAGTGGCTGAATGGATACAAAAACAAGACCCATATATATGCTGTCTACAAGAGACCCACTTCAGACCTAAAGACACGTACAGATTGAAAGTAAGGGGATGGAAAAAGATATTCCATGCAAATGGAAATCAAAAGAAAGCTGGAGTAGCAATTCTTATATCAGACAAAATAGACTTTAAAATAAAGACTATTAGAAGAGACAAAGAAGGACACTACATAATGATCAAGGGATCGATCCAAGAAGAAGATATAACAATTGTAAATATTTATGCACCCAACATAGGAGCACCTCAATACATAAGGCAAATACTAACAGCCATAAAAGGGGAAATCGACAGTAACACAATCATAGTAGGGGACTTTAACACCCCACTTTCACCAATGGACAGATCGTCCAAAATGAAAATAAATAAGGAAACACAAGCTTTAAATGATACATTAAACAAGATGGACTTAGTTGATATTTATAGGACATTTCATCCAAAAACAACAGAATACACATTTTTCTCAAGTGCTCATGGAACATTCTCCAGGATAGATCATATCTTGGGTCACAAATCAAGCCTTGGTAAATTTAAGAAAATTGAAATTGTATCAAGTATCTTTTCCGACCACAATGCTATGAGACTAGACATCAATTACAGGAAAAGATCTGTAAAAAATACAAACATATGGAGGCTAAACAATACACTACTCAATAACGAAGTGATCACTGAAGAAATCAAAGAGGAAATTAAAAAATACCTAGAAACAAATGACAATGGAGACACGACAACCCAAAACCTATGGGATGCAGCAAAAGCAGTTCTAAGGGGGAAGTTTATAGCAATACAATCCCACCTTAAGAAACAGGAAACATTTCGAGTAAACAACCTGACCCTGCACCTAAAGCAATTAGAGAAAGAAGAACAAAAAACCCCCAAAGCTAGCAGAAGGAAAGAAATCATAAAGATCAGATCAGAAATAAATGAAAAAGAAATGAAGGAAACGATAGCAAAGATCAACCAAACTAAAAGCTGGTTCTTTGAGAAGATAAACAAAATTGACAAACCATTAGCCAGACTCATCAAGAAAAGAAGGGAGAAGACTCAAATCAATAGAATTAGAAATGAAAAAGGAGAAGTAACAACTGACACTGCAGAAATACAAAAGATCATGAGAGATTACTACAAGCAACTCTATGCCAATAAAATGGACAACCTGGAAGAAATGGACAAATTCTTAGAAATGCACAACCTGCCAAGACTGACTCAGGAAGAAATAGAAAATATGAATAGACCAATCACAAGCACTGAAATTGAAACTGTGATTAAAAATCTTCCATCAAACAAAAGCCCAGGACCAGATGGCTTCACAGGCGAATTCTATCAAACATTTAGAGAAGAGCTAACACCCATCCTTCTCAAACTCTTCCAAACAATTTCAGAGGAAGGAACACTCCCAAACTCATTCTACAAGGCCACCATCACCTTGATACCAAAACCAGGCAAGGATGTCACAAAGAAAGAAAACTACAGGCCAATATCACTGATGAACATAGATGCAAAAATCCTCAACAAAATACTAGCAAACAGAATCCAACAGCACATTAAAAGGATCATACACCATGATCAAGTGGGGTTTATTCCAGGAATGCAAGGATTCTTCAATATACGCAAATCAATCAATGTGATACACCATATTAACAAGTTGAAGGAGAAAAACCATATGATCATCTCAATAGATGCAGAGAAAGCTTTCGACAAAATTCAACACCCATTTATGATAAAAACCCTGCAGAAAGTAGGCATAGAGGGATCTTTCCTCAACATAATAAAGGCCATATATGACAAACCCACAGCCAACATTGTCCTCAATGGTGAGAAACTGAAACCATTTCCACTAAGATCAGGAACAAGACAAGGCTGCCCACTCTCACCACTCTTATTCAACCTAGCTTTGGAAGTTTTAGCCACAGCAATCAGAGAAGAAAAGGAAATAAAAGGTATCCAAATCGGAAAAGAAGAAGTAAAGCTGTCATTGTTTGCAGATGACATGATACTATACATAGAGAATCCTAAAGATGCTACCGAAAAACTACTAAAGCTAATCAATGAATTTGGTAAAGTAGCAGGTTACAAAATTAATGTACAGAAATCTCTGGCATTCCTGTACACTAATTATGAAAAATCTGAAAATGAAATCAAGAAAACACTCCCATTTACCACTGCAACAAAAAGAATAAAATATCTAGGAATAAACCTACCTAAGGAGACAAAAGACCTGTATGCAGAAAATTATAAGACACTGATGAAAGAAATTAAAGATGATACAAACAGATGAAGAGATATACCATGCTCCTGGATTGGAAGAATCAATATTGTGAAAATGACTCTACTACCCAAAGCAATCTACAGATTCAATGCAATCCCTATCAAACTACCACTGGCATTTTTCACAGAACTAGAACAAAAAATTTCAAAATTTGTTTGGAAAAACAAAAGACCCCGAATAGCCAAAGCAATCTTGAGAACGAAAAAAGGAGCTGGAGGAATCAGGCTCCCTGACTTCAGACTATACTACAAAGCTACAGTAATTAAGACAGTGTGGTACTGGCATAAAAACAGAAAGATAGATCAATGGAACAGGATAGAAAGCCCAGAGATAAACCCACGCACATATGGCCAACTTATCTTTGATAAAGGAGGCAGGAATGTACAGTGGAGAAAGGACAGCCTCTTCAATAAGTGGTGCTGGGAAAACTGGACAGGGACATGTAAAAGTATGAGATTAGATCATTCCCTAACACCATACACAAAAATAAGCTCAAAATGGATTAAAGACTAAATGTAAGGCCAGAAACTATCAAACTCTTAGAGGAAAACATAGGTAGAACACTCTATGACATAAATCACAGCAAGATCCTTTTGGACCCACCTCCTAGAGAAATGGAAATAAAAACAAAGATAAACACATGGGACCTAATGAAACTTCAAAGCTTTTGCACAGCAAAGGAAACCATAAACAAGACCAAAAGACAACCCTCAGAATGGGAGAAAATATTTGCAAATGAAGCAACTGACAAAGGATTAATCTCCAAAATTTATAAACAGCTCATGCAGCTCAATAGCAAAAAAAGAAACAACCCAATCCAAAAATGGGCAGAAGACTTAAATAGGCATTTCTCCAAAGAAGATATACAGACTGCCAACAAACACATGAAAGAATGCTCAACATCATTAATCATTAGAGAAATGCAAATCAAAACTACAATGAGATATCATCTCACACCAGTCAGAATGGCCATCATCAAGAAATCTAGAAACAATAA
Source organism: Mesoplodon densirostris (assembly GCF_025265405.1). Taxonomy (NCBI): domain Eukaryota; kingdom Metazoa; phylum Chordata; class Mammalia; order Artiodactyla; family Ziphiidae; genus Mesoplodon; species Mesoplodon densirostris. Next base: position 156,364,227 of record NC_082661.1, on the reverse strand, counting down.
ATGCTGGAGAGGGTGTGGAGAAAAGGGAACACTCTTGCACTGCTGGTGGGAATGTGAATTGGTACAGCCACTATGGAGAACAGTATGGAGGTTCCTTAAAAAACTAAAAATAGAACTACCATATGATCCAGCAATCCCACTACTAGGCATATACCCTGAGAAAACCATAATTCAAAAAGAGACATGTACCAAAATGTTCATTGCAGCTCTATTCACAATAGCCCGGAGCTGGAAACAACCTAAGTGTCCATCATCGGATGAATGGATAAAGAAGATGTGGCACATATATACAATGGAATATTACTCAGCCATAAAAAGAAACGAAACTGAGCTATTTGTAATGAGGTGGATAGACCTAGAGTCTGTCATACAGAGTGAAGTAAGTCAGAAAGAGAAAGACAAATACCGTATGCTAACACATATATATGGAATATAAGAAAAAAAAATGTCATGAAGAACCTAGGGGTAAAACGGGAATAAAGACACAGACCTACTTGAGAATGGACTTGAGGATATGGGGAGGGGGAAGGGTAAGCTGTGACAAAGCGAAAGAGAGGCATGGACATATATACACTACCAAACGTAGGGTAGATAGATAGTGGGAAGCAGCCGCAGAGCACAGGGAGATCAGCTCGGTGCTTTGTGACTGCCTGGAGGGGAGGGATGGGGAGGGTGGGAGGGAGGGAGATGCATGAGGGAGGGGATGTGGGAACAGATGTATATGTATGACTGATTCACTTTGTTATAAAGCAGAAACTAATAAAAAAAATAGAAAAAAAAAAAAGAAAGATTCAGTGACTGGCCCAAGGCCACACAGTCAATAAAACAATATTTCTATGTCTCAGCTAGCATGTTTTTGGTTGCAAGTAACAGAAAATCCAAATCAAAATGCACTAAACAGTAAATAGAATATAGAAACTCAAGAACAGAAAAAGTTCAGTGGTGTGGTGGGCTTCAGGCACAGTTTGATCAGAAATCCAGCTGTTTTATTTTGATTGTCATGGATTTACCCTTCTTTTTGTGTCAGCTCTATTCTGTCTCTTTTTCCATTTAGTAGCAAAATGCTGGAGCAGTTTCAGGGCCCACCACACTATCTAGAAGGAGAAGGAACTTTTCTTTCTCCAATCATCAAACATGAGACCCCGGCTTCATTTTGTTGCACCAGTGGCCAGGGGAATGCCAGGTACTGATTGGCTGAGGCCTGGGGTACATGACCCAGTGACCATGTCAACCAAGACCACAACCCAGAAGCTAGAGGTTGGATCAGTCCCCTCCAAACCCCACAGCTGCTATGCCATGCGGGAGGGGTGGAATGGAGGCTGCAGAGTCAACCACAGTATCCACCACAAGCCAGGAATTGAAATCTATGGGACTTGAACGACGTAGGACTCCAAATCTTACGGGGGTTGGGAGGGGGGTTGTTTGTTTTTTCTCTGTAACTGACATATTGTTATCCTTCACTTCTGGAGCTGACAACTCTAAGTAAAATTGTAATTCGTGTGCATAAATGTGCCTAAAAAGACCTGTACGTGACTGGAAGTCCTTTCCAGCTGGTGTGCACCAAGCCCTGACTTTGCTTTGTGTGTGCTGCCATGATCTATCGTCTTTTGCTTCTTCAGTTACTTTTCCAGCTCAAGTTCCTCTAAATTCTTTTGCCCCGTTCATTTTTGTTTCAAATACATTTTTGTTTCTTTGTGTCAGGGCCCAACCAGGAAGACAGAAACCACTCTGAATATTTCAAACAGAGGAAATTTAGTGCAATGAGATGAAAGAAACTTAAAAACCAAACAAGGGATGGTGAGGCAATCCAGAGACTAGCCACAGCAGGAAGTCACCACCACTCCCAGGCTGTAGGGATAAAGGGAGGAGGTGATGCTACCCAAGCCCTGGGCCTGGGATTACCCAGAGGAAGCAGGAACTATGGCAGGTTTCCTGTGAGAGATGGAACCAAGGAAGAGAGGTAGCAGCTGCCAGAGGTACCACCCAGGACTGAGAGAGGGGGAGAAATACCCTAACTTCAACCTCCCTCCTGTTCTCCAAACTCCCACTAGAGCCTCCATGGGCCAAACCCAGTTGGGAGCCGGCTGACATGGGGTCTAAGAACATTGGCCTGGAGGGGTCAGGCCCCCTGAATACACAGCCAGGGAAGGAAGAGTGAGGAATAGACCTCAGGTCAAGCAGACCCAGAACCAGCACATTTATAAGACAGTGTCATGCATGTTCATGGTGGAAATTTTATTTTGTTTCTCTTTTTGTTTTTTTAATTTTGGGCTGCATTGCATCTTCGTTGTGGTGCACAGGATTCTCACTGCAGTGGCTTCTCTTGTTGTGGAGCATGGGCTCTAGGCATGTGGGCTTCAGTAGTTGTGGCTCATGGGCTCAGTAGTTGTGGCTCACGGGCTCTAGAGCGCAGGCTCAGTAGTTGTGGCTCACAGGCTTAGTTGCTCCATGGCATGTGGGATCTTCCTGGACCAGGGCTCGAACCCGTGTCCCCTGCATTGGCAGGCAGGTTCTCAACCACTGCACCACCAGGGAAGCCCACAGGTGGATTCTTAACCACTGCGCCACCAGGGAAGCCCCAGATGGTGGAAATTTTAGAAAATACAGATATGTAAAGAGAAAAAGGTAAAAATCACAATCCTATTAGGGAACTGCTGAGTGCTATCTATTTCTCATGTCACTGGGGAATCCATGTTCTGGTCCTTTCCCTGTAAATAGGCCAAGCACTCTAGCAGTTTGACATTTTCTAATATACACCCTGAGAAATTCAATTTCTCCTCTTTATCAAGTTAAACTTGAAAATAGTAAGAAAAAACTTTATTTCTTCTAAGAAACTGACTTGCTTCTTTTCCCAGATAATGTGAGCTATATGATTTATCAGATTTCCTCTTTTTGTCCAGGCTACTGTGAAACTAAAGGGCACATCTCATGCTCAAGACCAGCAACTTTTAAACTTTATGGTGGGCGTGTGCTTCTTCCTTCTTCTCCATGTTCTAAAGTGTATTGCATCATATCAGCTCTATGACATATGTGCATGCATGAAGCTGGCAGGGACAAATATAGACACCTAAGGGAGAGGTCCCAGAGTTATTTCCCCAGAGGGTCGCCGGGACATCACTTACCCTGTCCAACTTCGTCCACTCTGAGCCAGCTGGCCAGCGCTGGGGAGTCATCTGCCACTGTGGAACAGATTCTATCACCCTCCTCAACAGCAGATGGCTGCTCTGCACTAATCCATGTCATACATCATTGCTAAGGGAGACACCACCATCACTGTACAAATCACTAGCATCTTCGCTCCAATTCACTAGGCTGGGGATTACGCGTGTGTGCTCAAATAGTCTCTGGTTTAACAATTTTTCAGCTAAGCGACCCTATTAGCATCTTAACAATGGAAAGGGGTGGAGTGAAGGGCCACCAGGGAGATTATGGTTAGATTTTTAATTAGATTGGGCATTTTAATTAGGTTGGGCACAGCTTTTTCAAGGAGGTGAAAGCATTGTCTCCTCAAGTGAGCACCTCTCTGGCCTGTTTTAGCTTCCTTGATTCACAAGTTAGCCCCTCTTGAAATGCTTCTCTTATATTTTGTTTATCTGAGGCTAATAGTCTGGGCATCGGGCCCAGTTTAATATAATTTTTACTGTTGCTACAGCATCCCCAGTTCTATCGAGAGGGTTATTATCATGTTGTCTAAGACACTTTACCATGGCAATTACCAGGTCGGGTGCACACCCATGCTACTTCCTACCTCAGCCCTCCCCAGTGCTTTCTACTTCAAATTTCAGAAGTGAAGGTGATCCTCACTTCCATTCCACAGAGACAATGAGAGTTTGGGACTTGATAGCATAGCAAAGTAGATATTTGGCAATTATCTAGATCGTTTGATTGAGATAGGCAAATAGTTGACATAATTGAGGTCCTGGAATATATCTGTGGGTCTAAAGAACATTGAAAATCCCCCAGTTGCTTATAATTGATTGTAAGTTATATAAACACATAGGCTGCTTTTACAACCAATTTGCTTTCCTAATTACATTTTACATAATCTAATGCATTCATATTAGTTTGAATTCTCTAAGCATATACCGGCCCAGAGGTATGTTGCCTGGCAGGCAGGAGAGGAAAACCGACCACAGATGATCATCAGTGTAGAGTTGAAAGTTGGCAATAATAATAAAGCTGCAGCACTGACAAAAGAAGATAAACATTTCAGCATTTGATTTGGAAAATGGTGTGTGTGTGTGTGTGTGTGTGTGCGTGTGTGTGTGTGTGTGTGTGTGTGTGAAGTTCCATTCCTGGTTTCAGTGGAGAGTTGGGTCAGACCCTTAGGATGACTTTAGAACACAGGCATTGAAGGTGAGTGATTGTAATAATAACCCACTTCACAGGCATGGACATTAGCCAATAGACATGCACAGCTCTGGCTTCCCACCAAGGCCTAAGGTGGAGCCTGAGCCTGGGCTTGTCCAGGAGGTTCACACCTCCCACAGACAGAGTCCTGCTGCAAAAATGCATCGCATTAACAATGCGACTTACTGGAAAAACAAATAAAATGCTTTAAATGTTTAAATGCATTTTCAAGTATTCATCCTCCAAATATTTAGACTCTGAGCCGACTGGGCCAAGAGCCCAAGCTTCCCGTGCATGCTGGATTGTTCCAACCCTCTCCCCAAGATCAGCAAACATATAACAACTTAAAATATTATCCTCTTGGAGCCGAAAAATAATTCCCCAGCTATTGTTCCAGGAAATCAGCTAGGTATCTCTGTCCAAAGTCCTCCTTCGTAATGTCTGCAAGAGTTTATTACTTTTTAGTAAGTTTAAGAAATTCTTACAAAAGCCTCCCTGACGCTGTGGTCTGTGTCCACAGTGAAGCTGCAGCATAAATAAGAATGGAAATGGAGAATTAGGAGTGGAGATGGGTAGGAAGAAAAGGAAGAAAGAGGGAGAGAGATGCAGGAAAAGCAACAAACAGCCTATTGAGGATAGGAGGCTTGGATGTCTGAACCAAGTCTTAAAAGAGGGACTCTGAGTAAACCAGGGATTTTGGTTTTGTTTTTTCGGAGACGGGGAAAGAGGGCAAGAGTGTCAGAGGCTGATTGCCTTTTGCATTTAAATTTCTTTAAATTCAGTCATCATATAATATATTCTCCTTTTCCCAGGCATATCTATAGCAAAACTTCCTCTTTTTTAAGCCTCCACAGCAAAATAATAATAATAATAATAATAATAATTCATATCACGGCCAATAAAATTATCCAATTATAGAGTTTAGACCTCTCATCTTTATCTAAGAAGTTCCGCAAGATAAAATAAATACCTTTAATGTAAATTTTGATTCTAGATACTGGGTCAGTATTTAGTTCAGCTTTCCCAATGTACTAGGTAGAACAGTGGAGTGAAATCTAACATACATTAAACTTTTGTAAATTGGATTATATACGAGAGAGAGAGAGAGAGAGGGAATGGGTATTGGTCTTAAAAAGCATGTGCCCCAGAGTGAACATGAGACAGGATCAACAAATCTGTTCTGCCCTAGGTTTGTCTCCATGCCTACAGACCCTCCCTGTGCAGTCTTCTGCTTAAAATACACATTTTTCATATACATGACCACAAAATGTAAGCTAACTACTTCACTGGTACTCAAACAAGAAAACAGGTGTCTGCTCCCATGATGGAGAGAAAACTGGCTGAGAAATAGTCCACCAGGCTTTGGCATGGTACCTCCCTAAGAAAACTTCAAGGGAAGTTTTGATTATCTGTGATTTTCTTCTTGTGGCTGACTTCAGAACCTGGCCCTCCCAGCAGACACATCTCTGCTGAATGATCCCCCCCTTGGCAAAGAGAAAATTTAAAAAGAAGTGGGGTCATTCTTCTGATGTCTCTGTTCCAGAACTAGAAACTTTGCTTTCTCCATCTCTGTGCCCAACTGCAAAGCACACGACAATCTCTTTTGACTTTATTTGGGGGTACAAAAATGGTCCACGAATGAAAGGTATGGGAGACAGAGTCATTCAGGAATTCATTCTTTCCTTCATCAAATATTTGCAGAGTACCAGCAATGTATCAGGCTCAGTATTCCACAATGAGCTACTGCTGAATCAAAAAGGGAATCAGGGCTTCCCTGGTGGCGCAATGGCTGAGAGTCCGCCTGCCGATGCAGGGAACACGGGTTCGTGCCCCGGTCTGGGAAGATCCCACGTGCCGCGGAGCGGCTGGGCCCGTGAGCCACGGCGGCTGAGCCTGCGTGTCCGGAGCCTGTGCTCCGCAACGGGAGAGGCCACAGCAGTGAGAGGCCTGCGTACCAAAAAAAAAAAAAAAAAAAAGGAATCAAGAGACCTAATCGCGACTTAGTTACACTCAACTCGTGAAGTTGGAGGAACTGCTGATCCTTCCGGGTCTCAACTGTCTACCTGACTAAAAAAAGTGAAAAAAGGTGTGGCAAATAAGTTCTAAAATCCCTCTCAGTAATAAAATTCTGCGAAATCAACGTAGAAATATTTTCTAAAACCTTAAAAGGGCTAGAACAAACTTCCTCATGGCAACTTTATCTACTCCTGACAAGCACCGTGCCCTAAGCAGCTCTTTTCCTTCATCTCTGCTCTTCCAGGTTACGGTCAGTTTCCTCTCCTCGCCCCCTCCACTGTTGTACAATGTAACACTGTACAAAACAATATAGCCATCAACACCTCCTTCTTCTCCTCTCCGACTCCCACAGCTTCGAAGTAGATGTGTGGACAAAATGAAGGGATTTCTTCCGAAATGTTCTCTGTCATAGATGCTGTTGTTCAGACCCTGTCAGGGTGATTCAGGCTTCAGTGTTTTGATTAAAAGTAAAGATAGCTACACTGTGGACAAAAGGTATGGAAATAGATCTCTTGTAAGATTAATCACACTTTCGGATTGAGCAAATGCTTCATTTTCAATGACTGCATCATTTGTAACGTGGCTTTTGTGCCATATCATCACGCATACAGACCTGTTCATGCTTGGTTGTTGAATCTCCATAGTAATGGCTTGAGCATCAGTTGTCTTTATTCAATCTTATCTAAAATAATAATAATAAAACACTTGGTTACACTAAGGGAAAAAAATCCTATAAAATGCTTGAATGTTTGTGCTATCAGAGAATGTTTACCAATATTCCTTTAGGCAATACCTCCTTCTTAGTTGTTCTGTTCAGTTAATAAGTATACATCTGAAGAAGACATATTCAATCAGTAGTTGTGCTTAATTCACTCCCGAGCATTAAGGAGAAGACTAAAAGTGTAAAATTTCCAGAAGTTAAGGGCGATAGAGTGGAAAGTCAGAACGCTTGAATCCGAATCCCACTTTTATAGCTTGCTAAATATTTGATCCCAGGGAAGGTACTCAGTTATTCTGGACTTTACATTCCCCACAAGGACATTAATAACTCCTACATTGTCTTCCTCGTAAAAATTTTGTGAAGATAAACTGGTCTGTAAGAAGAGGAAGAAACTACTACACTTATATAATGCTTACTTGCCAAGCACTTCACATAGTCACTCATTTAATCCTTACAATAATCCCATTTTACAAGAAATCACATCACTGAGAGGTTAAAGGATTTGCTTATAAAAGGTGGAGCTGGCACTCAAACAGAGGCAGAATCCATGCATTTACCTCCATATGATAATCAGTTATACAAAGGGCGCTACTAAAATGTTTCAATGCATTAAAGGAGGGAAGAACTTTTGTTCACCTTCGCCCACTTTTAATGGAAATGTGGTGAGGGGAAGACCAATGTCTGCAATATTTTTAGTGCACATAATTCAAATGATTTTCCTAGATTAATAGCATTAAAATTTCATGTTTTGTGGTTTTCTCACAAAGTTATAATGCTTTGGACTTATTAGACTTAAAAATATCATATATTTATGCAACAATTCCACATTTTCCTCTTGAATTTGCATTCCAACAAATTAAAATAATTTTTCAATATCCCAGCAATACAAAGCGCTGAACTCAAGGGAATCTAGCATCTCTTGCTTTCTGCCTGCCTCTATAAAGCAGGCAAAAACTTGAAAACCAGAGGCACCAGCAAACTTCCAGCCAACAAAGGCAGTCATTATGTTTTCTGCACTTAGGAGCTTTTACTCTGCCAGGCAGATACAGAGAGCACTGATCTCCTTCCAAGTCCCAAACCTCTTCACTTCCTCTTTCTCCTTCTCTCTGTCTAGGGCCTTTTGAGCGAGATGGCCAATAAGCCCCTTGTTTCCCATCTCTGCAGGAACAAGTGGGTGCTCCTCTCAGTGTCCACCAAACCATAAGTCCTTTGAGGATACAGGAAGACATCCACCAATCTCAAGATCAAAATGCAACAAAAGGAAATCTGCAAGCAAAGGAGAGGCTGCCCACCACCCCGTTCTCTTACAAAAATGGCAGAATCTCTGGGGAGAGCAAGCAGTTTACTTTTGCATGGTATATATACTTACCAAAGGTTCAAGAACACTTAATTTTACTTTTAAAAATGCTCTAATTGTATAATAAACTACACTATTAGGAACTGGATACTTTGATACATATCCTCTCTCTGAACTTCATAGTAATCCTTCTATTCACATTAGTAGGAGCCAGCGATAGGATTTGAACTCATGTCCAGCAGACTCCAAGGCTCCTGCCCTTTCCTTAACAACAGACTGTCCCTGACTGGATTCCAGGGATCACGGAGTAGTCATTTATGATCATATTTTCTTAATTAGTTTATTCTACATTCTAAAATATGTGTAATTCTACATTTCCAGGCAAACAACACAAAAAAGATCTAGAGAACGGTAGGGAAATATTTTTTCTTAATTTTTCAGGCTTTTATCATGAAAAGCAACACATCCACTCCAAACACACTCTCCCCCTTTGATTTTGTGACTCCTGTAATGTTTCCCTGGCCCCAAATGGTAGGAAGGGGCATTTGGGTAAACCCAGAGAGGGCTGTCAACAGATAAAAAAATCAACAGAAAAGATCAATTTGAAAATAAAATGGTTGAAGATGGCATTGACCACTGGAAAATCAGAGTAGCCGTCTCTTTTTAACATGTCAGCATGCTGTTCTCCAGCCTATAATTTGCCTGCATTGTCCAAAAAAGTAGGAACGCCCAAGGGAACAGGACCTTATCACCTCTCTTGCCAACCTCTCTTGCCTTGTCCCTACTCCCAAGGACAAGCCAGCGGAATCCAATCCCAAAGATAAGAGTTTAGTCCTGCTACCTCTGAACTGGCCCTGGGCCAACACAACAACCCTGGCATCTGTCGCTCCCCTCCACATGGCTGTTTCCATGAAGAGAACATTCCTCATCATGCAGTAGGAACTGGGTCATCACAGTTAATAACCCACCAGTTAAAAGAATGGGCTCTGCATTCTCTTCCAAGTGTGAGGGTATCCTGTGATACAGGGTAAAGTGTCCACAGCAATATTTTTCCTCAACAGGGAGGTGGTGGGGTGAGGTGCTTGATCCCCAAGAAAGTCCATCAGGAAAAGAAGGCCAGCTTAAGAGCATTTCATGTTGCCCAACAAGTCTAACTTAAATCAGGAATGGTTAATACTTATAGGTATAATATCTATCATTAGTTATTCAGGAAAGCAACATGGGAAGTCACTACCAGGTCAGATGGCCCAAAGCATGCAAGTCAATTAAGCAGCAGAATGAAGGTGACAGGAAGCAAGAGTGTTGCCCAAAGAAGTTGACATGCCCAGTGTGACTGGATATGAAACAAGCCTCCTGATAGCTGAATGTGTTTTGAAATACTTGTCAACTACTTGGGTAAACATCTCCCATTCTTGTGATAAACGGAAATTACCAAGGAAAAATATACTAAACCACTCAGCCAAAATAAAACTTGATGAAGAATGGTAACATCCACAATACTGAATGTCCTTGGAGCTCTTTGATCTGTGCTTTTCTAAATTTGGCTCAAGGCCCCATTAAAACCAAGGAGTTTATGTTTGGGCCAATAAATAGAGCCAATAAAAGTCACTCTTGGACCAGGAATGGGTGGAACATAGGTCATCAATGGTGTTTGGTGATTGTGAATGCTGACAGTAGTACTGCTAAGTATATACAGCTCCCTTTACACCCTAGATGAGAAGGGCCAGTAGCAGCTAAGAGAGAAAACAAGAGCAAAACCTACCCCGAGCCCCAGCATTGAAATTTTATTTGGCAAATACGCATTGAGCATCTACTAGGTGCCAGACGGAGCTTAAGCAGGACGCATCCACAGATGAAGAAGAAGTAGACCCAGCCCATGAGACTCCAGACTAGAAGGAAGTCAGTTATGTGCCCCCAGCCATGATACAGGTCAGACTGTGATGAGGGCTAAGCAGAAGAAAGAGTAATTAACTCTACGTGGAAAGATTCTAGAAGACTTTACAGAGGAAGTGCTATTTAGTTGAACCATAAGGAATGAGTGAAAAAACAAACAGCCAGAAAAGGGTGGTATTCTGAGCAGAGGATACAAGCTAAGTAAGTCACAGAAGAGCTGAGGGGCGGAGGCAGCTGGGGAGAGAGTGCTAGAATGATGACATGGAAGGAATTCAAGGCCTGAGGCTGGAAAGGTAACTCAGGACAGACTGCAAATGGTCTGTGATGACTTGTGACACATGCACTTGACCTTATTTTGTAGGCAGGGAATTGTAAGCATTTTATATATTTATATTTAATTTGTAATTTTTATATTTGAAATATTTATATTGTCAAGTGATTCTTAGGAGGAACTTGAATGCATAGAACAAAGAGACGTGATGTTTTATTAGTGAAATTTTTTTTTCCACACCGCGTGGCTTGTGGGATCTTAGTTCCATGACCAGGATTTGAACCCGCGCCTTCGGCAGTGAAGGCGCAGAGTCCTACCCACTGGACCGCCAGGGAATTTCCTACATTTGCTTATTCTTATATCAACTAATGAGAAAAAATATAATCGTTTGCACATCAATCAAGATTTTTTTTTCTAGTGCAAGTGACAGATAACCCCATCCAAACTAACTCAGGGAAGAAAAACAAAAAGTGAGAGAGGAGAAAGATTTACTGACTCGTGTAAATCCAGAAGTGGTTCTGGGATTCCAGAATCAGTTGACTGAAGGAATACCATCAAATACCATCAAAGCTGTCTGTCCATTTCTCATCTCCATGTCCCTCTCCATGGAGGGGCATGGAGAATGGTGGCTGCTCCATTCTCAAGATGGGCTTCCTCCCTGTGGCAGTCCCTGGCAGATCCAGGCTTATAACCATATTCACAAGTTGCAATCTCCTTCCTAACAGGACCCAACACAATCTCAGAACTAAGCCTCAGTGGCCTGGCCTGACTCACATGCCCATCCCTGGCCCTGTCACTGCGCCCTGGACCATGGTACACACTGAATGGTCACAGTGGGTCCTGCATCCCCCCAGAGTCTCCATGGATTCAGAGTGGAGACAGATGGTCTCAGAGGAAAACTGAGGTGCCATTACCTGGAGAAGAAGGAAAGATGCTGGGCAGGTTAAAATAACAGTCTACTCTAATTTGCAAATAATATGCAAACATTTTATAGTTGGGTTAAGGAATGGCAATTGCAGGCTTATATCAGCCTTAACATCTAGTTTGCTTCTGTATTTTATTTTATTTGCATGGTATTGAGAAAATCCTGATTCACATAGGTGAGCAGTTCCAAATAGTAACTTTTTCAAACAGTGTACCTGGAACACTTAGGATACTCTTTAATTAAATTTTTGCCGAAGTTTAAAAGCAGGCTGTAAGTTTGAGTAATACGAAATTCCATTTCAAAGTTTACTTACCTAAACTGTGAAGAGGCTCCTCTGCTAATTTAAGTGTTCGCTGGGAAGAGGTTTTTCAGATGTATCTGCAGTATGTGATGAGAAATTCAACAATATCATTTTCATTTATTTTTTATTTACTTTTATTGAAGTATAATTGATGTATAATATTATACAGGTTACAGGTGATTCCTAACTTTTAAAGGTTATACTCCATTTATAGTTATTATAAAATATTGGCTATATTCCCTGTGTTGTTCATTATATCCATGTAGATTATTTTATACCCAATAATTTGTACCTTAATCCCCTACCCCTATATTGCCCCTTCCCTACCCCTCCTGGTAACCACTAGTTTATTCTCTATATCTGTGAGTCTGCTTCTTTTTTGTTATATTCACTAGTTTGTTATATTTTTTAGATTCTACATGTAAGTGATATCATACAGTATTCGTCTTTCTCTGTCTGACTTATTTCATTTATAAGTCAGACAGAGAAAGACAAATGCCCTCCAAGTCCATCCGTGATGCTGCAAATGGCATTATTTCATTCTTTTTTATGGCTGATTAGTATTCCATTGTGTGTGTGTGTATATGTGTGTGTGTGTGTGTCTGTGTGTCTGTGTGTGTATATATATATATATATATATATATATATATATATATATATATATATATATATATATACCACATCTTCTTTATCCCTTCATCTGTTGATGAACACTTAGACTGCTTCCATATCTTGGCAATTGTAAATAATGCTGCCATGAACATTAGGGTGTGTGTATCTTTTCAAATTAGTGTTTTCATTTTTTTCAGATATGTACCCAGCAGTGGAACTCCTGGATCATATTATAGTTCTATTTTTAGTTTCTTGAGAAACCTCCATACTGTTTTCTATAATGGCTGCACCAATTTACATTCCCAACAACAGTGCAGGATGGTTCCCTTTTCTCCACATCCTTGCCAACATTTATTTGTGTTCTTTTGGATGATAGCCATTCAATATCATTTTTTTTAAACTCAGATATCTCAGTAACTGTGGTTCAAAGATTGAACACAGTAAAATAAATGTCTTGCAATCTGAGTCACAATTTTAAGTTTCATCTTAACTGCTGACAGGTTATCAACAATGGTAGGCGTGGTGATACTGCAACCCCACGTGGCCAGACTGAACTCATTCAGCTTATTAAAAAACAGCGGCAAGCTGGTGCAACTCTGTTGTATCAAAGCACTGTTTTGCTAAGTTTCTTTTCAGAAAAATTAATTAGTGATTTCTTGTCTCATTTGAAATAGGAAAAATAACTCCTTACCCTAAGACAGTGGATAAATGTTACCAGGAAAAAAATTCTGGCACTCACAACCTATTATGTTCCAAATAGCTTTGGAAATCTGAAATTTAGAGATCATGTCCTATTAAACTGACAATGTAGAGAGTACTATTAACCACTGTTTAAAAGATGCTATCTCCTTAAGAGCTAAGCCTGCTCTACTCAACCTGCCAGTGCCTTTTCTAAAATCACATTTCAGCAAAGTAGTTCCTCAGCACTTTGTAGCAGCACTGTGGCCATTCTACACTGTTTTATTTCTCTTGGTGTGGATGGCATGCTTCCTTTCCTAGACTGAAAGCCCCAAAGTGCTGGGGCTTTGTCTTATTGTGTGCTTTCTCCCCATAGAGCTTAGTATAATATATACTATGAGATTAGTGTCATGTCTGATATGAGGCAGACTAGATAAATATTATATATATTTTTTAAATGTGATTTTAATTTACAACAAAATTAAAGGAGAATATTTGTCTAGCCATTGTTTCGAATAAAATTTGTGAGATTAAAAGTTTTGATACCTTTATTAATAGCAGACAAAACAATAAACCAGAAATGTACTTCCTTTAGAGAAATGTTCTCTAATTGAGCTCCCTGTGTTTTGAAGGCTGCTTTGGCCACATGCACACTCATACTCCTCACCAGTCATTCATTCATGAAACAATTAGTATGTACACACTACATGATAATGTATGTCTTAGTTGCTGAGGATGTTTTAAAAAGGCATAGAACACGGTCCTTGACCTCAGGAGTTTAGTCAGGGAGAATCCTAAAAACGAATTATCATAATGCCACCTGATACGTGCCATAATAGAGATATGAATATTACGTGCTGTTGACGAGGCTCTCTCAGGTTGCCAGGAAAAGAGACGTGCTCTGGTGACTTGGGTGAATGTGGTGTGTTGTAAGGATACATGAGGAAGTGGGGAAGAGCAGGAAGCAGTTTTAGCAGCTGCCTGACGGAGCTGGGAATGTCACTCAGGACATAGTATACCTCCAGCCACCTGTTTTTCTTGACATTGCTTCAGCAGTGGGCATCTGTTGCTCCCTCTCTATTGCTCTGCCAATATGGTGACTCAGCTACACTCTGCCTCTGCTTTCTCTGCTTGTACTGTCAAATACTTTCTGTATTTCTTTTCTCTACTCCATTGCTCCTGTTTTTTTGTGGCTCCCACTGCCATGTAGACAGGACTTTTGGACTCCTCTCTGGGTGTCTGCCCATTTCTGCCCAACCTTTTCGCTTAGTCCCCCCAGTAGGTCTCAAATTCAAATTGTGTGAAAAAGGCTTTGTCTGATTAGCCAGTCATCATCCAGGATACAGTGACCACGTTGGGTGGAGTTCTTGCATCAGCCAGTCTTATTGGCTACTGGACATCCCAGGTACAACTGCCTTTGGCTCAAGCATCAATTCTCTGTTCAGTCCACTGTAGCCAGGGAAGCAGGGCTCCGGTTTACATCATGTCAACCCATGCATAGAGCACTGTCTGCAGAAGCTTGCATCACAAGAGGGTGTGGTTCATCCTGGCAATCACATCAACTGACTTTTCTGCAGAACAATGTCCTAGTGTATTGTTTGCCGTCTTGAGTTTGACTATTTCAACTCTTCAACTTTTCTACAAATAATGTCAGACAAAATGTTATAACAATTATAACTTGTTAGTACATTTTAAAAAGTTATTTTAAACACATAAGAATTAAAACTATTTGAATACCCCACAAGAAAAAAATAGTTGAAAAAATTATATTTATAAGAAGGAATATTATACAGCCTTCCAAAGGATCATGATTTGGAGAATATATGATGACAAAGAAAAATGCTGACTGATATAATGTTAAATAAAAATTAGTACATATAAGTTATATAGTATTATTAGTGAATTAATTATACATTCAGCTCTGAAATTGAGAGAGAATAAACTGGAAAGATGAGTTAACAGGAACTCTGGATGGTGGGGTGATGTGTGCGTTTAAAAGTTCTTTCATATGCATTTTTGTATTTCTCAACATTTCAAAGGTAAAAAAACAAAAAACCCACACAACTATAAGATACATAAAGCAGTATGAAAGACCACCCTTACCTAGTAGGTAAAGCCCATAAATTGGTTTGACAAAAAATACAAGATCCTTTGGATCCTGCTTCCAGTAAAAAGTGAGATGTCCTTTCTTATTCATGACCCATAACAGCTAAGAAAACAAAGATGACAATGAAATCAAAAGCATGACAGAATAATGGGTTACATGGTGGCTAATTATGCATCCTGTGCTGTAGTATTCTTAGGAGGATGTCTGGGTTGTCAAAATATAGTTCTTGCTTGCCCCAATCATTTATTCATAGACCACAATGGAATAGGTTTCAGGGGATGCAAAATGGGAGACAGCGAGTCTATGAACAACTGTAATCCCAAGGGAAAAAGTACTAACAGAAGATAATGCGAAGGAGGGCAAAGACCCCGAAAAGATGGCTAATTCTGCCTGTGAGAGTGAGGGAAGAATTTAGAAAGTTGCTGACATTTGATGTGAGCCTTAAGAAATATTAATTGAATTTTCAAGGGAGCTGAATAAAGCGCACCTTACTTCTATTCCTGAATTCTAAACTGGAATGGAATAGAAGAATGAAATAGAAGAATAGGGTAGGTGGGAGACCAAGCTATCACCTTTACTTGATGAAGCTGATAGTGAAGAATAAGGCTGTCTGACTTCAGGTAAGTGGATTTCCAATTCTAAACCCGGAATTAGACAGATTTATCCATGCAGTCACCAGAATTGCATTACCACACAGGCTTTCTGATGGAGGGCAAGACTCCTATAAAACCTACAACAGGAGAATCAGAGCAGAACACATATTCTCAGCAGGCAGGTTCACCACCACCCCCACAAAAAAAAAAAAAAAAAAAAGGAGAGGAGGAGGCTGAAATGTACATGCTCTGCGCAGCAGGTTGAATGGTGACCCCTTCCCCACCCACTCACCCCTCACCGCAAAAGACGTGTCCACTCAGAATCTGTGACTTGACCTTACTTGGAAAAAGGCTTCTTCACATATGTAATTAAATTAAAGATACTGAAATGAGATCATCCTGGGGTAGGCTGGTCCCTAAATCAAATGGCAAGTGGCCTTAAAAGAAAAGGGCAGAAGACAGAGAAAAGATGGTCAGAGATTGTAGTGATGCATCTACAAGCCAAGGACCACCAAGGATTTGGGCGACCACCAGAAGTGGGGAGAGGGGCACTGGACAGGTTGTTCCTCAGTCTCCAGAAGGAACCAAACCTGTCCACACCTTGTTTTTAGACTTCTGGCCTCCAAAACTGCAAAAGAATAAACTTCTATTGTTTTAAGCCACTCGATTTGTGCTAATTTGTTACAACAATTCTGAGAGACTAATACACTCTGTTTCTTCTTCTAAACTCAGCCATCTGTGAGTAGAGAGAGGAGGGAGAGGCCAGATTATTTCCCTAGTTGAGCTTTCTCCACATAAAAGGAAATATTATGAATGGGAAAGACACATCTTCCCCTAAACTTTGTCCCCTAAAATAATAATAAAAGTTGCTAACATTTTTTGAGTGCTTGTCATACCAGCTATTGTTTTGAGTAGTTTCATAAAGAATACAGTAGAGGACTGTGGACAGGAAGGGACTTCCAAGCCAAGGGGAAAACTCTGTGGGGTTTTCCCAACCCATACACTTCCTCCTCTGTTCCTATATGACTTCCACCCATTTCATGGGCATTTGGCCCAGGGCTGCTGGGATTTACAACCTTGGGTCCCACATCCTCTATTCACAGAGATAGGAGAGCGTTTGTTTAATTATAAAATTTCTGTAAATACCATATAATGCTTATGAAAAAATTGATGTATTAGTCTCCAGAGAAACAGAACCAAAGGCCGCTAATTTAAATGTTAATCTGATCTTTAAAATATCTTCACGGCAACATCTAGACCAATGTTACACCAGACAACTTGTGTGCCATAGCCTAGCCAAGTTAACATGTAAAATTAACCCTCACAATGGGCTTTTTTTTTTTTGATTTATGTTTTCTTTTAAATTATAGTAAAATATATACAACATAAAATTTACCATGCTAATCATTTTTAAGCATACAATTCAGTGACATTGAGTACATTCACATTGCTGTGCAGAGCTTTTTTCATCTTGCCAAACTGAAACCCTGTGCTTATTGAACAGTAACTCCCCATTTCCCCTCCTCCAGCCCTAAGCAACAACCATTCTACTTTCTGTCTCTATGAATTTGACTATCTAAGTACCACACATAAGTGGAATCATACAGGCTTTGTCCTTTTGTGACTGGCTAATTTCACTTCAAGGTATCTTCAAGGTTCATCTGTGTTTCAGTGTATGACAGAATTCCCTTCTTTTTTTTTCTTTTTTTTTTTTTTTTTCCTGTGGTACGCCGGCCTCTCACTGCTGTGGCCTCTCCCATTGTGGAGCGCAGGCTCCGGATGCGCAGGCTCAGCGGCCATAGCTCACGGGCCCAGCCGCTCCGCAGCATGTGGGATCCTCCCAGACCGGGGCACAAACCCGTGTCCCCTGCATCGGCAGGCGGACCCTCAACCACTGCACCACCAGGGAAGCCCCACATTCCCTTCTTTTTTATGGCTGAGTAATATCCCACTGTATGTACATACCACGTTGTGTTTCTTTGTTCATCTATCAGTGGACACTTGGGTTGCTTCTACCTTTTGGTTATTGTGCATAATGTTGCTATGAACATGAGTGTGCAAATTTCTGTTTGAGACCCTGCATTCAATTCTTTTGAATACCTAGAAGTAGAATTACTTGGTCATATGGTGATTCTGTTTAATTTTTTGAGGAACTGCCATACCATTTTCCACAGTGGCTACACCATTTTACTATGATCTAGTCATCATTTTCAAACTGGTTTCAGGAGACAGGATTAACAGTTGCTTAAGGTAACACATACGCATTAATGCTCAGACTGCAGCCACACACCCACCCGAAAGTGAACCAAGCATTCAACAAGCAACCAAAATAAATTATGGATACTGCACGTTGACTATCCAGCCTTCTTTCAGTCTTTCTTCTTCCCTAAGAGAATTCTAATTTTATTCAGTCACTTTTCTTCCCTCTACAGTGTCATGTGCCTCAGGGGAAACTAACCTTATTTCCAGGAATGGGTCTGATTGGTCTCAGGTGAATATTGCCCTGTCAGGAGTTAGGCCGTCCTTAGGCATGTGGCTCAGTTTGGACCAATAAAATGAGAGTGAAATTGGTAGTGGGGCTTCTGGAAAATTGTGCCTCATTCCTGGGAAAGTACCATAAGAAGAGACCCTTTCGCTTCTTCCTCTAGACCTTGTCATTTCTGCATGTAATTCTTGGAATTGCTTTAGCCAGGCTGCCACTAACATGAAGGTAAAGCCAATATCAACCATGGAACTGTGGAAGAGAATGTAGGCCCTTCATGTTAACATCACTGAAATGCTGAATTAACTCACTCTGGAGCCCATCCTACACACGTTGGTCTACTCGATGACAGAACAAGCTGGTAAAAATATCTGGCCCTCCATGAAAAAGTAACGTGGTTATAAATATGTGAATCATGAAAACACAGAAAAGGATAAAGGAGGACAATATATAAATTGCTCACTATCCCACTGTATTAGTCAGGGTTCTTGGTTGCGAGCATCAGAAACCAACGCTGCTTCATTCAAGTAGAAAAGTAATGTGTCGGAAGGATTATTAAGGAGCTGACAAATCCAAAGGCAGGAGAACCAGTATTCCTTCCCATGGGATCCAGTACCAAGCTCATCCCAAGGTACCAGATGACACCAATGGAGTCAGAAGCCCCACAGCCACTGCCACCATCATCGTTTCTGCCGTCACTAGCACCGCCCCCATCATTGTTCCACTATCATCACCTCCACTCCCACTGTGATGATCTGCTTGCTGACTGTCCAAATGGCAAACCATGGCTGGGACTTGAGGATGCATGTCAAGAGCCTAGGGAACCAAATTTAAGGAGGCACATACTCTCAGGGTCATACAAATGCAAATCAGCACTTCCAGGACTTTGAAAATGCATGCCTCCTTAAATTTTACACTCTAGCACCCTATATGCCTCACTTGCCTCACCTTACCCCAGGTCCTGTGTCACACACCCAAGTTTTGAAGTTTCAGGTGGAAGCTTCAATGTACAAGCCCAGTTCATAGGACCACACCCTGGTTGCTAGGCAGTGAGCAAGGAAGGGTTTCCCCTTTCAGCTTCCACAGACAACTAGGGCAAGGTACCCTACCAAAACTCAACACAGTGGGGAATTGCCCCCAACCAGGAATCACCTCCAAGATAATCATAGTTACCACAGTTTGGAGGCAGTGCTTTCAGGCTTTCTTCCATGCATATACACTGGGGGTGAGTGCAAAAAATGATTTTATAGTTCTTAGTTTTTTGTTCTTAGAAAAGAATATTCTAGGTGGAATTTACCCAAGATTTTCTCCTAACCAGCATCATACCCTGGTGTCTGAACTATATCACCCCTGCAATATGTGACTCCGAAATAAAAAAATTAAGTCAATCATATGTTAGATTTACACTCTTATTACTAATATTTGATCATTACCCAAGTTGTTAATTCTTTTCTAAAATCATTGTGGTTTGCCTTTGAAAGTCCTGTCATAGATATTTAAGTTGTTGTAGGCAAGAGGATTGACAACCCCAAACACCCCATACCCACAAGCATGCTCTTGACAAAATCCTATCTAAAGATCAAAACACTATAAAAGAAACCCAGAGTGTGGGATTCACTAAATGTGCTGGCTGATTTCACTTTAAAAGTGTTACTTATAGAAAGAGGAAAAGCTTTTGAAGTGTAAGCAGTTTAACATGGAGAGAAAATAGATAGTCAAACAAACCATAAATGGAAGGAAACTATAGAACAATGTGATTTTCAAACTTGCTTTTCGGGGTAACTTCTTCTTTTAAACTGTTCACTTTAAATGTACTTAGTTTAATCTTTCTCAAAGCATGGTCCGAAGTCACTTTTTTTTTAAATTTCACTTTCTTTAATGGTAAAAAAAAAATTACCCAGGCCTTATCTGCAGGCTTACTTGTAGTTTTACTTTGTCTTCATAAAGCTGATTCAGCTGACAGTTGCTAAGGTGATGGCCTTTTTACAAGACATTTTATTTATGGAGCATAGTTAAAGGAGAGGCATATTTTACTTGAGACTTTCTAGAAAAACGATACTTGCATTTGCCATATATGTCACTCCGGGTCAAATTTTAAACACAGGGGAACTAATAGATATTGTTGTGACTTAATTAAATTAAGGACAAATGTACTCTGTAAACAAAAGCTTTAAAGTTTCCTAGCTGGTGGCTGTTTTTTTTCATCCCTTTACTCTTTGACTGCTTAAGACTGTGAAACTCAGGCTTCATCAGTGGCCTCTAAGATTTAAAGAAATATATTTTGTATTACATGGCTCAAGAAGCAGACATAAGTAGTCAAAATAAGAATCACTTTTTTAAAAAATCACTTAACAAGAGTTCTTTTTTAATTTTTGTTTTAATTTACTTGAAATTTCCTTGAGCCAAAAACATCCTACTAGTTGAATTAGTTTTATGTTTGCACAGATGTTTACCATAGATTGTTGTTTTGTTCTTGTTGTTATTAAAGGAATCACTGAAAATGGTAAGAATATCCGGAACGATAAACCCAAAGCCACTTTCTGGGTAGAACTACTTGCCCTACATTCAATGTTGCTAAGCCTCTGTATTTCTTGAGGGAAATATATGCATAGCTCACCACCTCTAATTCCCATCTTCCTACCCAAAAGCTACTAATGTGAGGTTGATAGGCAGAGCTTTTCTATCTACTTATCCTCAGACACAGGCATATGATGTAATGGGACAAAACAGGAAGGCTGCGAGGGCTTCTGGGTAGGTTTTCCTCACTTCTAAAGGAGACACAAGACAGAGCCATTCCATTTTTCTCCTCTGGACTTTGTCATTTATAAGTAAAGGCTGAAACTGTCGTGGACAACTTGTTAAAATGTGCACAAAAACTGAACATGCTGGGAACACAGAGTGGAAAGCTGAATACAAGAAAAACCTAGGTCCATGATGGCATTGCTAAGCAGATGAAATAACGCTGTAATCACTTTTCCTCCAAACTTCTTATTCTGTGAGATAATATATCCTTATTGTTTAAGCAACTTGGAGTTGAATTTTCTGTTACTTAAGCCAAAAGCACCCTAACTGATTGTGACAGATTGCAAAAATGGCCATAGTTCTTCACCCCTCCCAGTTATCTACAGCCTATGCAAAATGCAGCTTGGCCTCTCCTTCTATCAGGAGGCAATTTCTCCACTCCTTGAATCTGGGCTGGGCTTGTGACTTGCTTTGGACAATGTTGAAAAGTTCAGAGCCTGGGCCTAAAGAGGCTTTGCATAATTGCCTTCTCACTTATGGAATCCTGCTGCCACCATATAAAGAAGCCCAGGCTAGCCTATGGAGGAGGAGAAACACTGTGGAGAGTAACTCAGTTTTCCCAGCCACCTCTACTGAGCCACCAAACTGTCCTCACCAACCCATGAGCTGATCACAGATACATAAATGACCTCAGCCAAGATCAGCCAAGCCAGCCCAGACCAGCCTTTCAGCTATCCCAGCCCAAACTGCCAGCTACAAAACTAAGCATTAAATTAGTGGTTGTTATTTTAAGCCACTATGTTGTGGGATTATTTGTCCCCTGGCAAAAGCTAACTGATACATGGATAAAAGTAAAATTACAGATGGTTGCTAAGAACAACAACTTCCCTTAACCACATGTTTCATTAAGCAATCTTTGAATATATATGTCTTGGTATTAGAAAGGATACATATGTGTGCTGTCAAAATTAAGTCATTAAATATATAGTACATGTGAGACTCTTGCACAGTTGTGGAAATGGAATAATTGAAGACAATACTGGCATCCTACCTTCACGTCCTATTTTTGACCTGTTGTAAGGTTATCCCTATTAACTGCAGAGGAAGGGAGTATCAAGAAAGGCTGCATGGATAGGGTTTAGTAGCAATATGTTTACAGGGAAAAAAATTATATAAATTCCATACTTCTGTTTGTTAACCATAAAGTATGTATGTGTTCATCAGTGCAAAAACTGATGCTGAAGGGGTTGGTCGTATATAATATTAAAAACTATATTTGGTTTTGCAGTGTAAAAAAAAAAAAGAAAGAAAGGGTGCACAGAATCTGAAACCATTTATATATGGCAGCAGAAAACCATCTTTGTATATATCTACAAATCCAATATTTCCTTCCTAATCCCTTGGGAGGGCATTGAAGGTAGACTGCATTCTTCATGCACTCCCTAATCAAATGCAGAACTAGGCAACTTAGAAACCTTCTGAGTAGTGGGGACAGCCAACATGCAATCAAATGAATCATGAAATCTTAGAGCAGAAACTAGCCTCAGAGAATACCTAGTTCAACTCCCCTATACAACACAGTCTTCTCCATAACATCCAATTCCATTCAGTGATCATTTACTGGGCCCCTCCTGTGTGCAAGTCACTAAGCGGCAGAGAATACAAGAAAAGGAATGCACATCCCTGCCTTCTAGGAGATTACTACCCAGTAGGAAAGATAAGGTACTTACAGATGAGACCCAAAAGCAAACTGTTACAGAGACTTAAATACTAGCCTTTGTGAAGTCAAAAGGAAGAGCAATCTCTCCTATAGCAGAAGTAGGAAAGAGGTGACATTGGATATGGGCCTTGATATGAATTGAATATCCTTGACAATGGAATAGAGGAGGAAGTCTCAGATGGAGGAAACATGATGAGCATAGATATGGATGGGAAAAAACAATAGACCAGTGTATCAGGGGCATCAGATACTGAAAATAACCTTTAAGCATTGATTTGGTGAACATTCTGGACTTTTACCTTCCAAACATGTCCTTCTCCTGTTTTCTTCATGTAAGTAAATGGCATGTTCATTCACCCAGATGTTCCAGCCCAAAGCTAGAAGGTGTCCTTGATTTGTTTCCTTCCCTCAAACCTCATATCTAAACCGACATAAAGTCCAGTCAATTCTAACCACCAAGATACGTCTAGAATCCAGCTCCTTCTCACCACCTCTATCACCACCAGCCAAGACTAGTCCATAGTTTTCCATAGCATCCTCCTCATTTAGCTTCTTACCTCCATTCTTTAACTCTTTCCAGTTTATTCCCCACACAGCAGCCTGAGTGAGCTTTGTAAAATGTAAATTATTTCATATCACCCCCTCCAATAATTCCTCTCCAGTAGTTTCCTGTCGCACGGGGGATAAAATCCGAACTTCTTACCATAAAATCAAAACTCCAAGGGCTTGTAGGATCTGACTTCTGCCTTGTCTGATATCTCCTACTGCTTTCCCACTTGCCCCTATGCCTCAGCCACACTGATCCTTCTTCAACAATTCGAGATCCTTCTCTCCTTAAGGCCTTTGTAGGCTCTATTCCCTCTACCTGGAGTGCAGATCCATGGCTTGTCCACTTATTTCATTCAAGCCTCTTCTCAAATTTTCTCTCTCCAAAGACGCCTTCCCTGACCATCTAAAAGAGGCCCCACCTCCATCACCCTCTATCCCTTTAACCTGTTTAATTTTCTTATCATCACCTGCAATTACATTATATATTCACTTGTTGATTTATTTCTTGTCTGTATTACTATTAATTTCCTATTGCTGTTGTAACAAATTACCACAAACATGGTGCCTTGAACAAGACAAATTTATTATCTTAGAGTTCTGGAGGTTGAAAATCTGAAATGGGCCTCAATGGGCTACAATCAAGATATCAGCAGGGCTGTGTTCCTTCTGGAGAATTTGTTTCCTTGCTTTTGTCATCTTACAGCAGCCATTGCATTCCTTGGCATTTGTCCCCCTTCCATCTCCAAAGTCAGCAATGGCGGGTCAAGTCCTGCTCACATGGCATCACTCTGACACTCATTCTTCTGCCTTCTTCCATCTTTTAAGGCCTTTTGTTATTACATTGGGCCCACCTGGATAATCCATAATATTTTAAAGCCATTTTATTAGCAACCTCAATTCCATCTGCAGCCTTAATTCCCCCTTGCCACGTAACCTAATATATTCACTGGTTCCAGGGATTCAAATGTGGACATCTTTGGGGGGACATTATTCGGGCTACCACCCTCCATACATACCAGAATATCAATGTCACTGGGGGCCAGAACCAGGTCTTTGTCACCATTCTCCCGCACCTGGCACATAGCAATGTATATTGGTCCACATATGTTTGTGAAATGAATTCTTGAATGCAACGTACTGTTATAAGAGCTTTATATGTATCATCCTAATTTCAACTTCACAACTATTCTATGAAGTAAGAGCAGTTATTATCCCTTTTACATTTGAGAAAACGGAGGGCCAGAGAAGTTAAGTAATTCGACTAAGGTCACATAGTAAGCGCCAGAGCCCAAGGCACAAACTAAAGCAAACTCTAAGGCCTTTGCTCTAACCAGTGTACTACCACTCCCTCATAAGGGAGTCATGGAAAAGGAAAGGTGGGCCCTCCTAGTATCTGCCTTGAATAAACCAACTGGCTAGTCTAAGTGGAAAGCTCAGGGAGAATACCATCCTCCTTCACACAAGACTATGGAGTCTCTGTCTTGATACAACTCATGAAGACAAACTCAGTAATTTGAGGGGAAGCTTATTTCAATCTTTCTACCAGGTCTGGTTTTGCTCCAACTAATTACAGCTACCCACAGGTTCCTGAGGATACGTTCAAGCTGAATGCAAACTCTTTTGTTCTTCCTGAGTGGGCCTCCCACGTAGAATCACTGTCTGCTTTCTTACTGCGGTGAACTGGATTGGGCATTGAAGAAACTAAGGGACCAAACACCACCTTTGCTTCAAGGCTAGATCAAAGCCAGCCTCAGCAACGAACTTCTGTAGCCTTTCCTCTGAATCTCACCTTAGTCTTGCCCAAAGACCAGAGACTCCTCCACACAGACGATACCCCTTGCCCCCAAACTCAGGACCCAGAATGCTTCAGAGGAGGGAGAGTAAGACTCTTATAATCATTTCCCTCCATTTCTCCCCAAATTTCCATCTCCCAGGCCAAGAGGGGGGGGTGGGTGAGGCATTGTATGTTTGATGAATACCAGGGCCCCTCCCTCAGGAGTCTGGAAAGGAGAACCGAGAGTGGGTTGCCAACAGTCAGTACTTTTCTTTTTCTGGCAAATAATCCAGAAAATGGATAATTCCCACAAACACAATCAAGTTAGCAATCCATGTACAATTTGGCAATACGCTTGTTAGTCACATAATAACTTAAATTGCTCGTGGGATTTTTATTTTTATTATTTTTTTTTTTTGCTGTACGCGGGCCTCTCACTGCCGTGGCCTCTCCCGTTGCGGAGAACAGGCTCCGGACACACAGGCCCCGCGGCCATGGCTCGCGGGCCCAGCCGCTCCACGGCACGTGGGATCCTCCGGGATCGGGGCACGAACCCGCGTCCCCCGCATCGGCAGGCGGACTCTCAACCACTGCGCCACCATGGAAGCCCGCTTGTGGGATTTTTAAAGGAAAAATTACTAATTTTGATGTTTCTTGGAGACAAATTTTTCAAAGAATTTTGAGGCAAAATAAGACTAAGGTCAAAGTATTATCTCTAGGTCTGTGTCATAACAGCTGCTCTGAGTACATTATCTCCCCTTTAATGATCCAACTACCATACCCACACATCCTCTGTCTACCTATCTATCTACCTATCTCTCTCTCTAGGTCTATTTATCTCTCACAACCTTCTCAACCTTGTACACATATCCATTTATATAGATACATACATACTTCCTCCTAGTTTTTCACTATTATCCAGGAATTCTCCCAGTCCTCCTCCTTCATGCTGTCCTGCTCTCTACTCCACAGATAATTCCACTCACATAATGACAGCACTGGAATTATCCAGTTTGATTATAATTATTCAATTATTCATTGAATGCTGTCTATGTAGATTGTTATCATTTCCTACACACAAGCTGGTATCCCAGCTCCAACACTTACTATCTATGTGGCTTCAGGCAAATTATTTAACTTCTCTGAACCTCTGTTTCTGCATCTGAAACTGGCATAATGATGGTACCTACCCCATGCTCAGTACTGAGCATCAACTATGAAAATGACCTTATTGTAGGTGCTAAGGATACATCAATAAAAAAAGGATGAGGGACTAAGCCCGTGCGCCACAACTTCTAGAGCCTGCGAACCACAACTACTGAGCTCACACCCCACAACTACTGAAGCCTGTGCACCTAGAGCCCGTGCTCCACAACAAGAGAAGCCACCACAATGAGAAGCCCGAGCACTACATCAAAGAGTAGGCCCTGCTCGCCACAACTAGAGAAAGCCCACATGCAGAAACGAAGACCCAACGCAGCCATTAATTAACTAATTAATTAATTAATTTTAAAAAGATGAAATCCCTGCTCTCAGGACACTTACATTCCAGCAAGGAGGAAATGAGTCTCAAGTAAACAAAAAAAGGTAATTTCAGAGAAGTGCTATTAAAGGTAATACACAGTAATATGATATAAATTTAGTGGGAAGGTGATAGCCAGCTTCAAAGATGGCCACTGATGACCATCACCTCCCAGTATTCCTGTCTTTGTATACATACATATACAGGTGATAAAAGACATTGCAGCTTCTACCGTGCTCTCTCTTGGATCACTTACTCTTGGGGAAGCCAGCTGCTGTGTTGTGAGAACATTCGAATGGCGTCATGGATAGTACTATGGCAAGGTGGTGATGAAAGGAGCCTCTTGTCAATAGCCAGTGCTGACCTTGCCAATAGCCAATGTCTACCTGCCATGTTGAAAGTGATGACTGCAGCCCCAGAAAACTCATAAAAGTCTCCAAGCCATAACCAGTAAGCCAAGCTGCTCTGGAATTCTGACCCACAAAAACTATGTGACTATAATTTTTATTGTGGTTTTTTAAGCTACTAAGATTTGAAGTCATTTGTAACACAGCAGTAGATGATTAATACAGGGAGTTTTAGACAAGATGATCAGGAAAGGCTTCAGTGAGCTTCACTGAGCTTGGTTTATTGTGAGGATTAAATAAATAAGGTGCACAAAATGCTTAGCATGGGGTCAGGCTTTTAGTACCTGCTCCGTAAACATCAGCTATGGTTATTTTTATTATTTATGGTGAGATTAGTCTTCAACCAACACCCTCATATTACAGACGAGGACCTTGGGATCTAGAGACTTTCAGACATTTGTCCATATCACACAAAGCTACTGTCAGCCAACCCACGTCTGAGGGCTGGGTCTCCTAGCTTCTGCTAGAACCTAAGCCAGACTTCTTTCTTCTTATACACTCCGTCTCTTCCTTCCTTGCACAAAATCTAAGGAGGACGTGACGAGTCTGCATACAGATTAAGACTCTACTGAGTCGGCCCTACCATCCACAGTCGACAGAGCAGGGGACAGAGAGAAAGTGAGTGTGGTGTGTGCAGGAGAAGCTATTCAATGGCTCCCGGGGGCAGTGGAGGTGGGGTTCCTTCAGAAAGCAATGGCCAGGGACTTCCCTGGTGGCACAGTGGTTTAGACTCTGTGCTCCCAATGCAGGGGTTCTGGGTTCGATCCCTGGTCAGGGAACTAGATCCCACATGCATGCAGCAACTAAGAGTTCGCATGCTGCAACTAAGGAGCCCTACTGCCACAACTAAGACCTGGCGCAACCAAATAAATAAATAAATATTTAAAAAAAAAAAAAAGAAAAGAAAGCAATGGCCATGGCCAGATGAGCATTTCTGAATTGATGTGAAATGCTCTCTTCTTTACTAATCACCACTGGAAATCCAGCAGCTGTTTTTAATATTTTGATGCTAATCACCTGAAAGGCCATGGTGAGGAGGAAAGAGAGGAAGGCATATTGTCTGCACAGCCCATGAGCCTATCAGTGCCTCAGCCTAAAAGGTCTTACAACAGGCTGGCTCCCATATGCTGCTGTTCTTATCCTGCTGTGAGGTCAAGGATATGGCCCACTTTTCTCTCTTGGTGGCCATCACACCCATTCTCTCCCTGGGCGTTCTGTCCTCCTCTCCACCCCCATGACCAGCTGTGGAGTAGCACGTGTCCCCCACTCCTCCCTCTTTCCTTGTAGCCTTCAAAGATAAGCTCACAGGCCCTGCTTATTTTAAAGAGTTCACTACTATTCACTGTAGAGAAACAGATATCTAACAGGCAAAGAAAATAACGAAAGACAGGGAAATTACAAAGACTACAGAATCTTTCAACATGACCATGTCACTCCCTTATTTAAAACCTTTGGGTCACTTCCCATCACCTACGGAACAAATCCCAAGCTCTTTAAGGAGGCACACAAAGTTCTCCAAGACCTTGTCTGCGTTCAAATCTCTACTCTGTACTTGCCAGCCGTGTGCCCTGAGCAAGTTACTTATTTCTTTGTGCCTCATTTTCTTCTGATGTAAAAAGGGAATAATAATATAGGGTTGTTGTGAGAATTAAATGAGTTAATATATGTAAAACCATAGGTCAGTATCTGACACATAGTAAGTGTTCAAGAAATGTAATCTATTACTATTACTATTATGATGATGAAGAACATCTCTGCAACCTGTCCATTACTCCTTGTCTTACAGTTGCTTGAAGTCCCCTCACATATGTTACCATGCTGTTAATCACCTCTGTGCTAATTTGCTCAATTCCCCTGTATCTAGACAAACTTTACCCTCCCCCAAGCCTGGCTCACATCTGAGTCTTTAGAGAAGATTCTACTCAAGGAAGCCTCTTTGGGAAGCATTCTATAACCATCTTCTCATCACCACACACTGGCTCAGGTATCTTCTTCTTTTTTTTTTTCCAAAAGATTAAGTATCAATACTTTAATTTATGATATAATGTTAATTTTTATATTAATGTAATTTACATAATATTCTTGAAATAACAGAATATAAAACTGACCAGTGCCAAGGGCTAAGGGTTGGGTGGAGGTGGAAGGGAAATGGGTGTGGGTATAAAAGGGCAATGCAAGGAATCCCTGTGGTGATGGAAAAGTTCTATACCATGATTACCTCGGTGCTAATATTCTGGTTGTGATATTGTACTACAGTTTTGCAAGATTTAATCACTGAAGGAATTGGGTGGAATGTGCACAGGATCTCTCACTATTTCTCACAATTGTATATTTTAAAAAAATTTATTTTATATCGGAGTATAGTTGATTAACAATGATGTGTTAGTTACAGGTGTACATCAAAGTGATTCAGTTATACCCATACAAGTATCCAGTCTCTTTCAAATTCTTTTCCCATTTAGGTTATTACAGAATATTGAGCCAAGTTCCCTGTGCTGTACAGGTACTTGTTGGTTATCTATTTTAAATATAGTAGTGTGTACATGTTAATCCCAAACTCCCAATCTATCCCTCCCCACCCAACCCTTTCCCCCTGGTAACCATAAGTTCTCTCTCTAAGTCTGTGACATGTATCTTCTTCTGTATTCCTATAACATCCTAATCATACCTCCATCAAGAATATATGTGTATGCTTTAATTATCTAGAGCTGCATAACAACATATCCCAACACTTAATGACTTCAAACAACAGCCATTTTATTTGCTCACAATTTTATGGGTCAAGAATTTAGGTTAAGCTTGGTTGGGTGGTTCTTCTGCTCCATATGGCATCAGCTGAGGTCATTCACTCAGCTGCATTCATTTAGCCACTGGACTGAATAGAAGGCCCATGAAGGGTCCACTCACATGTGTAGTGCCTCAGTGGTCCTCTCACATTCTTGCTCCATGTGGCTAGCTTGGGCTTCCTCACAGCATGGTGGTTTTAGAGTAGATTGGCTCCTTACATGGTGGCTGTCTTCCAAGAAGAAGCATTTTAAGTGGCAAAAGCCAAAGCTGTAGCTCTCTTAAGGCCCAAGCTTGGAAGTTACTTCCACCACATTCTACTGGTCAAAGCTAGTGATAGGACAAGCTCAAATTCAAGAGAAGGAATAAAAAGAATGTATAGCCATCTTGAAGTCACCACGACAGGTCCCTCTCCCAATAAGATTCTGAGGTCCTTGAAGGCAAAGAAAGAATTCTATTAGTCTTGGTACCCTCAGCACCTAACTGGAAGGGGTGCCTTGTATAGAGTAAGTACTTAACAAGTTGATGTGTAAACTCCCACATAAACACGGAAAGCTCTAGAAGCAGATGAGCTGGCTTAACAAAACCCTCAAGGCAGCTCCTCTGAGACCTGCCAAAGCCTCCCACCCACGACCTCTGCTTCTCCTCACAACCATCTTCAGTTCATTCCCAGCACGACAAGATGTGCAAGCAATGCCAAAGTCACTAATCAAGTACCAGTGTCTTTAACTGGCTTTAACACAGATAAAGGGCAGAAGTGAAAGAAGTTAGTGTAGTTGGAATATTCTACATGCCTATCTAAAGGAGAGATAAACTATGAAATATATCTGTGTAAACATTTTCAACTCTAGTGCTATGGGGATAGAGAACATCCCCAACTGAAAGGACTCTCAATTCTCCCTGTTTGGGAAAAACCCTCCCCCAAACCTCATGCAAACAGCAATAAAAATCAGTGTCTAGCCCATGAGGCTCACTCCTGAATTCCCTAAAGAAAGCCCTATTGCTTTTGCCTATGGCTCAGGGCAGCAGCCTGAGATTATAACAAGAATGCCAACCTTCCAAGACCAGGCGCCAGGGGCAGAGCCATGGGGAAGGGAGGGTATGGGGGTGAGTCAGCTCAGATCACCAGCAATTATCTGTAGAGAGAATGTGCAGGTCTTGTCTGCAGCCAGCATGGGTACAGGCACTCAATTTTTAATGAGCAAACCACTGGGAGGAAAACAAATACAGCTTTAAATATCTGAGTAAGCAGGTCGGCTTCTCTGTTCATCTTAGTGGCCCACGTCTTCTCCAGTGGGATCGATCAGGTCCATTCCTAACCTGGGATTCCAAGCAGCTGGAGGTACCTGAGAGGAGCATCCACAGACAGAGCCCACCTGGCACTCAACAGAGGTAGAGAAGCAGCTCTCCTTCCCTCACTGTAGTTGGGGACAACTTGACAGAGGCCAGCCATCCTGCAGAGAATCACTTATACAAGTTAGGAGTGTTCCGGATGTATGAAAAAGTGACCCATTTAGCAACTCTCTGGAATCCCTGAGAGTGAAAATTGTTGCCCAAGTCACCATCTTGTCTTCTTATGAGGCAACCTAGGGTGTAGAAGACAGTGTGGAGGCAGAGAAAATACAGACCGCTTTTCCTTCACATCATAAGCCAGGAAGAATCCTGGAAGATTTAATATGTAGTAAGGCAGGTGAGGGAGGGGCCATGTTTCATATTCCTCAGGTTGCCATGTTCCTTTTCCAGTGCCCTTCATTCCCCCTCAGAAACAAGGTATAAAGTAAGAGCCCCATGCCAAACATCAGTGTTTCCAACCAACAGATATCTAGTGAGCACCTACAACATATCAGGCCCCATTCCAGGCTGGAGATAGCAAAAAGAACCTAAGAGACAAGATGTCTGCTTTATTGGAATTTTCCAACAAGAAAATAAAACATCAATTTCAGCTCATGACACGAAGAGAATAAACTAGGAGAGTGGGAAGTGTGATAGAGAATGGCTTCTTTAGGTAGAGAACACGTTTCTGAAAAGGTAACATTTGGAGCTAGGCCTTCAGTGATGACACAGAGAGAGCCATAATCTGGGAGAGAAGAGCCCCATTAAGAGGGAACAGCAAGCGCAGCCTTGAGACAGAAATGAGCTTGGTGTCTTAAAGGCCCAGAATGAAGGACAATGAAAAATAAGAAACACGATGTGAGATAGACTACATTGTGCAGGGGCTACATCATGCAGGGCCTTGAATATCACAGTAAAGCATCTGGATTTTATTTTACTCCATATTCTGCCTAAATATTACTACTCCTTGTTCTTTAGCACTACAATGCTTTATTTATCAGAGACGTGGATGTTACAAAACAGAGGTCCTCAAAATGTGGTGCCCAGACCAATAACACTGGTATCAGTCTGGGAATTTATTAAAAATGCAAACCACTGAATCAAAAATTCTGAAGGTGGGGTCCACCAATCTGTGTTTAGTAAGCCTCCAGGTGATTCTGAAGCATGGTAGTTTGAGAACCACTGCTCCAGAGAAAATAACTTTCTAGACTGCCAAAACTTCCTTAAGAACAACACATTGTTAAAGAAGACAAGAAAATGTGCATTATACGTTTTAGTGTGGTTCCTATCTTAAAAAAAAAAGAAATAAAAACAGTATATGATCTTTTCTGGATAATTCATGATCCTCATCGTGTGGACTCTGACATGTTCTTAGGGTCTACAAAAGCTGATAAAGCTGCTTGTTCCTATACTTATTGGCCTGAGATGACTATTCTTTGTGAGTTCTTGTGCTTGCTTTTTATAGATGCTCTATAGCTTTCTTTGTTCTTAGGTATTGGCTTTACTTAATAGTAGTAGAACAATGAAATAAGAAATAGACATACCCAAATATAAGTGCAAATTTTTATTAGATTCATAAGACATAAAATTACTTTGTCAGTTGCTATGAAGTCTTCAAAATGCTTACTCTCAAATTTTGTACTTAACTTTTCTCAGACCATGGCACTGACATAAAAAAACAATGAAAAGTTTTATGTATGTTTAATTGAAATCCTGCAGGGTGAAGACAGAGATAATGGAACAGAAATATGACTTGAAGAGGTAATAGCTGAGGCTTTTCCAAAACTTATTACATGTATCAACTGACAGATTCAAGAAATCCAAAACTGAAAATAAAGTAAAACCTAGTTACTTTAAAGTAAATCTGCTAAAGACCATAAACAAAGAAAATATCTTAAAAGCAGCCAGAGGGAGAATACAGACTACCATCAAAGGAGCAATAATTAAACTGACAGCTAATTTCTCAACAGCAACACTGGAAGCCAAAAGACAATGGAATAACAGCTTCAAAGTGCTGGAAGAAAATAACTGCCAACTTTCACACCTTTGTAAAGTCGAAAAATCCTAAGTTGAGCCATCGTAAGTCAGGAACCATATATATACTTATTACATTATACTTATTAAACGCTCAACCTCATTAATGATCAGATAAATGCAATTAATACCTCAATGACGTTCTACTACAAACTCACCACAATGGCTAAAATTCAAATGACTGACAACATCAAATGTTGATGAGGATAATTAGCACATACACCGTTGGTAGAAACGTAAACTGGCATGATCACTTTGCAAAACTATTTGGTGATATTTACTAAGTAGGGATATATATGTGCATTCTGTATAACCCAGGAATTCCACTTCTAGGCTTATGTTCACTAGAAATGCATATACATCCTGGAGGAAGGATATAAGTGCCTTATGAGTCTGAGGGTATATAGTGGGGACAAGATATTTGAAGAGATTATAAAAGTACAAGACAGTCTTTTAGTGCTTTTTCTCTTCTCCTGTGAGACTTTGAATAGAAAAGCTTTGCGACTGAATGTTTTAGAAATGCTTGGTCATCTGGGAGCCTTTAAGGTATGGGTCAGTACTCTGAATATCGGACCTGAATTCAAAATCCTGCCTTTTTTCTTTTCTAGCTGTGTGAATTGGGCAAATTCCTTAACTTCCTTGGGACTCATTTATAAAATGGAAACTGTTATAAGGCTGAAATTAAAGTGCTAACTAGTGCACCTGTTAAGATACTTTTCCCTTCTCCCAAGACAGTTACAGAGAAAAGGAACTAGGATTTGCCCAAAAGTCTGGGCTTTAGGCAAGAAGGAGTCAGGGGATCTGTGAGAGTACAACAGGTATAAGAGTAGGAAAGATATTTAAGACAATGGAATTGGGGGACAAGAGGAGATGAGTCACAAAAACAGATTAAGAAACTACATGCAGATGCTGAGAACAGAAAGGAAAGTTGGTTTCATAGTCCTCTGAGCTACCAAACCAAGATTCTTTCAATTAACCATGACCAGCAATGGTCAAGTGGCTCTAGGAATGAAGAATGGAAGTGTGGTGGGACAAGACATTCGACAAGGCATTATATAACTCCTCCTTTGTGTGTACACACAACAGGCAAGAGTGTTTTTGTAATTTCATCTGGACTCCCATAGCACCCTTTACGTTCCTCTGTTCTAGCATATGTAAGGTGACAAATAATAAGTTGCATTTCTGTCCGTTTGCCACTACACTCTGAATTTCTGAAAAATAAAGACAGGGTAGTACTTGTCTTTGAACCCAAGTACCTAACAGAGCGACTAGCATAAGAGGTTTCCAATAAATATTGAATGAATGAATAGACAAATGAAAGAGTCTATGGTGTCATTTCACTTGCAAGGATCAGAGATCTGGAACTGCACGCCACCTATGAAAACTCACCAAACGGAGTGCACTGAATCTCCTTCCCAGCCCCCTTCAGTCTCATCCACACTTCGGCACCACCAACTTCTTCCCAATCATGCAGGGAGAAGCCTGGAGCCTAAGGGTACATTTCCTGGCTTCTTTTATTTCACCAAAAATATTCCATTAGTTGACTGATATTTACCTGAACGTTGCTTCTATTTTATTCTCCAGATCTGGATGAGACTAGATTCTTGACAGTGACTATGACAAAACAATGTTGCCTTCCTCATGATCTGCCCCTGCCTCCATTCTTTACTTTTGGTTGAATAACTGGGGTTAGGTCTCAAGGTAGTCCAAGTGGAGAAATACAGTGCCTGGTCCAGAAGAAAATGTCCTATCCTCAGAAAGAGCTGCAGGACTTGGCTAAGATGTACCAGCATGAACTAGGGGGGACACATGTGGGAATGAGTTCAAGGATGATAAACAGGAGAGGAAGGAGGGGAGCAGAATTCAAAGGCGAGGGAGGGGTTGTTGACTTGGGAACCCCCTTAAAGTTAGGATGACTGTATTTCTGAATGGCTCCTTGAAGCTTGGACATGATGCCTTACAGTAAGTTACAGGGAGAGGCTGCAGTACAATGGCAGAAAATTGAAGAAGGGGTTGGAATGCTCAGGGAGACAGAAATGTTCAAACAACATTTATGTGAGACTTATGCTTCCTGGGAGGATTCAGAGGACATTTCCCTGCTTTAGGCAATAAGGAGTATGTCAGTCAGGGGCAACTACATCTCTGAGAAGCTTAGAGATGACTGTCCACTGTAGGCCAGGGTGAGAAGAGGTGACTCTGCCATATAATTGGGCTCCATATTCTCCGTGGGAATGATGGGATTTCAGAATAATAAAGGCCAGGGCTTCCCTGGTGGCGCAGTGGTTGAGAGTCCGCCTGCCGATGCAGGGGATACGGGTTCGTGCCCCGGTCTGGGAAGATCCCACATGCCGCGGAGAGGCTGGGCCCGTGAGCCATGGCCGCTGGGCCTGTGCGTCCGGAGCCTGTGCTCCGCAATGGGGGAGGCCACAACAGTGAGAGGCCTGCGTACAGAAAAAAAAAAAAAAAAAAAGAATAATAAAGGCCAGAGGTCAGTGCTTAACCATCAGAGTCAAGGTGAACATAAACCACAACAAGCCCAGAGGGACAACCAGAGTGCCTCTACCCACAAGGGTTTTGATGATGGCTAATAGACCATGGTGTTCCTGGGACTGGGATAGACGATCAGCCAATAAAGGCATTACACGATTGTATAACAAGAAAAAAAAAGTCAAGAGCTATCAAGGAGAATGTTGATGTGCCCATAATCTCCAGATCTGAGTCAGTTCTCAGACCCCAAACCTGGGTTCCCTTGAGAAAGGATCCTGCAATGTCTCCCACACTAGTGAAGTTTTTAGGGATTCAATGATCATTAGATCATTAGATCAGGATATCCCCTGCCAGATAATGCACAAGTTATTACACTTTGGGCTTACTACTACAAAGAAAGAAATCCAATGCTTGGTAAGCCCCTTTGGGTTTTGGATAAACATAACCTATAGTAAGTAGGGAATACTGCTCCAACATATGTACTGGGTGATTTAAGACATTCATGGTTTTGAATGCGGCCCAGAACAAGAGAGGGCTCTGCAGTAGATCCAGGCTGCCGTGCAAGGTGCCCTTGGTTCATATGATCTGGCAGATCCAACAATGCCAGAGGTATCTGTGATGGATAGGGATGCTGTGTAGAGTCTTTGGCAAGCCCCAATAGGAGAGCCATAGGATAGACTCCTACAGTTCCTCTGGAGCCACCTTCTTGAGAAGAGAATGAACTTCTGTTTGGAAAACAGCTCCTAACAAGTTACGGGGCCATATTAGAGACTGACATTGCTCCCTCCAGCAACTGCTTCAATCTTTTTTTTTTTTCTTCTTCTCTTTATACCTAATTTCTTGAAAAAATTATCTACATCTCAACTATCTCCACTTATTCTTTTTCCACTCTGTTTTGAAACTATGCCAAATTAGGTTTTCATCCCCACAATTCCACTAAAACTGCTTTTGTGAAACTCATCAATGACTTCCATGTTCCAAATTCAATGACTAATTTTAAGTCCTCTTTGTACTTGATTTCTCAGCAGCATCTGACCCAATTGGATATGCCCTTCTTGAAATAGCTTCTCCCCTTGTTCTCTGGGACTTTCCTCTTTCTTCCTGTCTCACTGGTTCCTCTTCATCACCTTGGCTGGTTCTTCTCATATCCCCAACCACTAATGCTGGGGTTCCCAAGGCTCAGCCCCAGGTTGCTTTCTGTTCCACCTATACTCTCTCTTCCTAGGTGACCTTATCCCATCCATAGTTTCAATTTTTTTTATGTGCTTCCCACTCCCCAATTTATACTGCTAACCCTATCCTCCCCGCTGAACTCCAGGCTCATGTATCCAACAGTCTATTAGACTTCTCTACTAGGCATCTGATAGACTTAATTCCAAAGCCAAATTCTGGCTCCCCTATCTCCAAACCTGTTCCTCCACCAGGCTTCCCCATCTTAGTAAACAACAGGTCTATTCCTCCAGCTGCTCCGACCCAAGACCTTGACTCACCTTTGCTTCTTTCTTTCCAGGCTCACATTCCATTCATCAGAAAAGCTTGCCAGTTATTCCTTCAAAAAATTTAGAATCTGGTAAATCCTTAGTCTAAGCTACCATCATCTCTTGCTTAGATTATCGAATCCTGTTTTCATGCTTCCATCTTTGCCCTATTCAATTTATTTTAAAAGCAGCAGCCAGAAGGATCCTGTCCCACTTCTACTGAAAACCCTCCACAAGCTTCCTACCTCCTTCAGGGTAAAATCCTAAGTCCTTGCGGTGACCCACAAAGCCCCACAAGGTCTACACTGCCTCTGCTCCGGATTCCCTCTGACCTCACTGCCTACCATTTTCCCTGAGCCCTCTCTGGACGCTCCTTTTGTCTTGGACGTGCTTCCTTCAGTCAGCCTCAGGGCTCACTCCCTCACTTCTGCTCCAACTCCACTTCCTCAGAGATACTACTCCTTTCCATCTCCTGGAGCCCTCTATATTTCTCTTTCTAGCAGGTCTCACTAGTTGGTAGATTATACAACACATTAATTTTATTGTCTGGCCCACCCCAGTAGATTGTAAGTTCTGGGAGAGCAATAGCTTGTTTGATTTCTTTGTCCTCAGCCCTTAGAACAGTGGCTGGAATAAGATAAATGCTCAATAGATTTTTGTTGAGTGCATGAATAAATAGCAAGTCTTTTGTAAATCCTAGGGTATAGGAGGGGAAATGTAGATAAAAAATGCTTAAGACTTATGTACACAATGGGATATTACTGAGCCATAAAAAAGAATGAAATCTTGCCGTTTGCAACAACATGGATGGACCTAGAGGGTATTGTGCTAAGTGAAATAAATCAGACAGAGAAAGACAAATATTGCATGATTTCACTTGTATGTGGAATCTAAAAAACAAAACAAACAAAACAGATACAGACTCATAGATACAGAGAAACTGGTGGTCGCTAGAGGGAAAGGTACATTGAAATAGGTGAAAGGGATCCAGAGGTACAAACTTCCAGTTATAAAATAAACAAGTCATGGGGATGTAATATATAGCCCAGAGAATAGAGTCAATAATATTGTAATAATTTTGTATGGTGACTGATGGTTACTAGACTCGTCCTGGTGATCAATTTCTAATGTATATAAATGTCAAATCACTAGGTTGCACACCTGAAACTAATATATTATACATCAACTATACTTCAATTTAAAAATTAAAAAAAAAGAAGTCAAAAAACTGTTTAAAAACAAATGACTAAGACTTTTAGAAGCTCTCAGTTTGGTATCCTTCCCCACAGCATAGGGTATATACCTTCGTAGGTCACAACAAATAGTTTTAACCAGAAAAGTGTAATCAAGCATACCAAAAACTGGTTTTATTGCTTTTGCTGATCTGAACTTAGAATATTAACTTGTTTTGGAGATTTGACACAGATCCATTTGCTATAGCAAATTCAGACGTAAACACCCTAATCCACATATATTTTCTTCTCCCCTGTGAAGTCCCACGTGGCCAGGTCTGGACTCACAGACACCAAGAGTTTCCTAGATGCCTGAGTGCCAACATCCACCCCCCTCAAAAGTCCCCCCTACCCTGGTTCAGCAGAACCTGAAATTACACAATTTACAATTCATTGACCTCTGATAAAAGCAAGTCACGCCCCAAGGAGAGCCGCAAACAAAAGCGTTCCTGAGCCAGATTCCTTGTTGACACTGGTCTCTCCTTACACCCCAGGCATAAAAACGGAGGAAATTCAGTCTTCAAAGCTAGTGCATCCCCACTTTTGTCTGTCCCCAGTGGAATCCCTTCCCCCACTCCATCTTCCCCATGAGGCACACTCTGGGAGTTCAAAAACACAAATGCTGCCGGGGATTTTCAGGTTACACAGGATAGATGATAGATAGATAGACAGATGATAGATAGATCGATCCAAAGTAACTTAGAGGTCCCGGCTCATGTTACTTGCCTTGGCAAGGGTTTAAAGCCTTAAACAATTCCTCTCAAGTATGCCCTGCTGTGAATCCCCTTTCCTGTTCATAAACCTTTCTTGGCCCAGACCCCAGGAGTCACCTTTCAGAAGAATCTGGCCACTCCCAGCACGCCCTCTTTCAGTCTCCTCACAAAGCAGAGACTTTTCCCAAGGGGCCAGGTCCACCCCATAGGGGCAAGGCCACAAGGCTGACATCTCACGGGTAATTACCTTGTCCCCAGAATTCCAGAGAGGGCTCTCCTCGGACCTTTCTCAGTGTCCTGGACTGTGAGTCTCCTGTTTGCTTGGGGCTGGGTCAGGGGCCTGGATGAAGCACCACCCTCTTTACACACCATCAGCAGATTTCACTCATCAACCCTGACTTCTGTTCTCTTGGCCTCACCAACCTTCTCAACACAGTGTCACAGAGCCAGGGACCAGGGGTAAGATACAGTGGTACTTGTCACTCCCAATTTGGGCTGGTTTGGTCCATCTATGCTAACCAAACGAATCATTTTTACAGAAGCCCAGAAAGTGGAGGCCAACGTGCTAAAGGGCAAAGAGGCTGTTAGGGTCAGAGATGCGGCAGCAATCTCCTCCACCTTACAGACCCAGACCAGGTTCCTCCTGTGGCACCAGCCTCTTCACTTACATTCTTCAGAGTTTCTCTCTTCCTGTTCCTCTCTCTCGTCCTACTTTTGAATCTTCCTTAGGGAGTTTTTTTCTTCCAGAGTTTCCATCCAAACCCAGCCCGCAGGCACATCTCAGGAACTTCCCCTTGTCCTACTTCAAAGCGCACAGCTCTGTTCCCCCAGCATCCTCAGCCCACTTGTCGTGCTCAGAGCCTCCACTGCTCCCTTCTTGCCTTCATACACGTTCTATCGTAAAGAATTTTGGAGTTCTTAAAGCGTGTTTATGTACCGCACCTCACTGACGTTCACAAAACATCTTGTGAAGATGGGGAAGTGGGTTCTTTTCTTTATTTTCACAGGTGCTGGGGTTGAGATGCCAAGTAAGGGTCTCGTCCACAACCACCCAGTGGGTGAGTCACAGAGCCCAGGGGTAAGGTCTTCATTCCCCATCTCCTCTTCTAAAGGTCTTTCATGTTCCATCTTGTCTCCCTCCATGGAGTGGTTCCCAGGACACCATCCTCACCCAACAGTTTCCTGTACACACATTCACTCCCCGGGACTCTGTCACCTGTCAGCTTCCAAGTTTCCAAATGTGTATATTTCTATTATTTCCTAGACATCTCCACACTTGGATGACACTTCAGGAGCCCTACACTTCCCTAAGTACGCCTACCTCACTTACCATAGCATGCTGTGTTCTGGCTCTGCTTCTTACCTTCAGTGTGACGTTAGTCAAGTTATTTAGCCTCTGAGAGCCTCAATCCCTTCATTTGTACATTGAGAGTATGACTATCTCATGGGGCAGCTGTGAAGATTAAATAAGGATATGGTGGCACATAGTAAGTACGCAGTTAAACAGTAACTATCATCTTCATCATCATCATCATCATCAGTATCTCTTCCCTGAGATGGCAGGAGTCTCCTCATCATTCTCTTGCCCCCAAGTATGCTACACCCCAGCTCCCCTCTACACCTCTACCATCACCCCCAGCACCCCACCCCATGTCCAGGCTGTCTACAGGTTACCTTTCACAAATACATATGCCTAGAAGAAAAATTAAGGAAATTTTAAGGAAATGTTTGCTTCCATACAAATACAAGGAAAAAGAATAAAAATTAATTAATTTTAAAAACTGTAGTTTCACTACCCACTCCCACTCCTCACCTCCCATCTCCCACCCACCCCCCCAAAAAAAACCCATTTGCAAATTCTGACCAGATTTTTCATTAGGAAACATATCACCCCCCAGATAAAAATGAAACAATCTCCCACCACACCTTCAAGAAACAGACTGGGCTCTAGCTCTATCAAGCCACTCAGTAGTCCCCAATCAGCAGGCCCTTGCTGTAAAGGTTAAGAACCTGGGCTCTGGGGATCAGATCCCAGCTCTCCCACTCTCTAGCGTGCAGCTGTGGGCAAGCAGCATAACCTTGCTGTGCCTCAATTTCCTCTTGATTCAAATAGGGATAAAATCTGCCCCAAAACTTTCATGTGAGAATTCAATGAGATAATCCATGAAAAATAGTTGACAGGGGGCTTCACACAATAAACTCTCAACAAGTGCTAGGCACTCTTACTATTATTATTGTTCATATGCCTTTTCCCTTTGTCTGTGCTAGTTCCACAGGATCCCATCGCCACCACTAGCTCCTCACTTCCTGTTTGTCTAGGCATCTGCAAGACACCTCCTCTGTGAAGCCCTTCTGGATTGATGCTTCTGAATTCCCTTTGTGGCAGGTACATATCCTTTTCTCTATAGCCCTTTTCACTCTGGCCTATCTGCATTTTTTTTTGCCTAGAGGTCTCCTTTGCTACGTCACAAGCATCTTGAAGACGCGTTTCTTGCCCATTGCAAGAGAGAAGGTGAGAAGAGAGGAAGAAGATGGTGGGGGGAAGAGGGAAGGTGGGAAGTAATGCTGATGCCTGAGCTGTAAACTCTCCAAATTTTAATGGTTTACCTTAACCAAAACTTATAATGTTAAAAAGCATTATATTGACCCATAGATTCTCAGTATTATCCTCCCAATAAATATTTTTAAGTATTTAAGAACGCCCATTTACGTTGTATCACATCTGCCTCCAACTCCACCCCTCAGACTAGAATCCACTTGAGGGAGGGTGACATTTTGGTGCCACTCTTTCCTAACATTCTCTTTTTAAATGGTTCTTGTAAAAGAAATCGTTAATTGTTATGAATTTGTTTATCATATCTATTCTTCTTTATCCAAAGATCCTGCTCTAACAGCAAGCTGCTTTGCCTTGGAAGGATATGCTGTGCAGGGGGAAGAACCACAGAAGCCAAGGCTGCGAGAGCCGTAAATGCACAAACCTGCACCTAGCCTCTGCGAGACTCATAACACACACTCACAACAGAAATTCTGGCCCCAAAGACCAAGAC
Source organism: Mesoplodon densirostris (assembly GCF_025265405.1). Classification (NCBI taxonomy): domain Eukaryota; kingdom Metazoa; phylum Chordata; class Mammalia; order Artiodactyla; family Ziphiidae; genus Mesoplodon; species Mesoplodon densirostris. Next base: position 156,322,160 of record NC_082661.1, on the reverse strand, counting down.
ATTTTATTTGCCATTATATATGTTCTTTCCAGGAATTAAGTGCCTCATGGCAAATGAGAAAGAAATAGTTTTCCCACATCACCATCTTCCCCTCTCATCATCTCCACCAAATTCATACTTTCCACGTATTTATTAAAAATTGGGGCTATGGGGACTTTCCTGGTGGTCCAGTGGTTGAGAGTCCGCCTTTCAGTGCAGGGGACACGGGTTCAGCCCCTGGTCAGAGCACTAGGATCCCACATGCAACTAAGCCTGTGTACTGCAACTACTGAGCCCCGCACTCTGGAGCCCGTGCGCCACAACTAGAAAGGAGCCCACACATTGCAACGAAGAGTCAGCTTGCCGCAATGAAAGCTCCCACATGCCACAACGAAGATCCTGCGTGCCACAACTAAGACCCAACGCAGCCAAATTAATTAATTAATTAATTTAAATGTTCACTTAAAAAAACTTGGGGCTATAGTTTATACAAACAGCCCAAAGCAAATGAGGAAAATTCAACATCTCCTGGAAATGATACTTCTGCATTTTACAAAAAAATAAATACATCTCATATCCTCTTTTGTTTGTCATGGCACCAAAGAAAGAGAGAGAGAGAGAAAGTCTAGATTCTGTTCATTTCAATCTGGAATGCAAATGACAGACACCAGCCTTCCCATCTCACAATGAATGCCTTGGAGAATGGTGATGTGCCAGGGGTGGGGGAAGAGCTGTTTTTAAAGAACCAAAGCAAAATTGCAGAAACTGGAACGCCCAAATGTTTGCAGTGCCTAAACTGGCCGAGAAACTGGTGTGAAAGCCCACAGCCCAAGCTTGCAGGTACCTGAGTGGCCCGGAAGTACAGAGCTCTCTGGGCTGAATACTGTGAACTGTAGGTGCAGGTTACAGATGGGAGGTTTGGCTCTGGGAACATGCCAAGTACATAACAAAACTCAATTGAAGGGAGCCAAGTGTAAGATCATAACCCGAACTTGAATACAGGAGGCAGCGAATTCCATAGGATTTAGGTATAAAAGGAGAATTGTAATATTTTTCCTTAAGAGTTAATTTAAATACTGAGTAGGAGAAGGTAGCACCATATTTACTTTTCACTGAGTACATTTTCATGATAGAGTCAGCCCTACAGAAACAAAATTCTCTTGCATGTCATTTAGTTCTCCAAGCATTATATCAGAATCAGTCCTAGCTTCATCAAAATAAAAACAGATTAACTTTGTTTAAAGAATGTTTATAGAAACTTGTATATTTGAAGTCCAAGTGTAAAATGAAGCAGCCAGGAATATCCTAAGACTAAAACAACACAGTTCTAACTTAGATCACAGTTTTGCCTCCAGATTTAATCTCCAGATTGACTTATACTTGTGGAAAGGATTGGGAAAGATGAGAAAGGAATGAATATTGATGAATGAATGATGAATATATTTTTTAATATTATCTCATTTAAAAATGAATATTTTTTAAGCCTTTACAAAATGCTAGACTTTGTTGAGATTCCTTACAAACATCTCTGATCCTTACAACAGTCCCATGAGATAGGTATTATTATTCCTATCTTACTGATGAGGATATTGAAGCTCAGAGAAGCTAAGTAACTTACCCAAGATCACACAGCCAGTGAATGGCAGAGACAAAATTCAAATTTTTATACTTAGGATTTTTCCTTGCCACATTTAATAAGAGTCTTTATATATATCACTGGTTATTGCAGAGAGTATGATGCAGACATTGGTATTAATGAAGCTTCTTAAAGTGAGGTGATTTGGGATCAGATTTTACTACTCATTAGAGAAGAATTTCTGGGAAGGTGTTTATGTATTGTATTTTTTAATGTGTCAAAATTTGAACTTGGGATTTATACTCCAATTTGCAATACTTTAAAAATATTATCTCCTCTAATTTAGAGATACTTTCACGTTTTCCTTTTTTATTTTATTTTTTTGATCTAGTTCTGGAATTATAAGTGAAAAAAGAAATCCTAATTTAGCATGATCTCTGCACTTCCAATTTTTTTAGCCATTACTAGTAGCTCCTATATACACAAACACATGAGAAATCTCTAAAGTAAATTTTCAGTTTTGAAATAAACAGCTGATCACATCAAAGAAAAGTAGGCACTGGAAGACACTTTCTGGAAAACAGTATTAATATATAATTATTTTAGGAGAAACTATGACTCTGTTAACACCCCCTCCTAAATTAAATGACCTAATCAGATCACTTAGAGAAATAAGTGCTTTTCCCTGCCCTACCCTAAGCTCATATTGCTATTTAACCTGCTTTTAAACAAACAAGAATTTTTAAACACTTTCTATCCTTTAAACAAATGTTCTTTGCTTGGCTAAATGACAATGTTCCAGAAATGCCTACCACAGAAGCATAAAAAACCCTTGGCAACATTCCAGAAGAAATTCACCCTGCATAATGTGTTCCAGCAAACGCTCAATAGCTTTTCTGGTGAACCTGCTAGTTCTGTGTGCACTTGAACAGGATCTGAAAAGAACAAAAGAAAAAACTGATAGACATTTTCCTTTTTGTTAGTCTGGTGAAGTAGCCCTCAGCTCGAACGAGCAAACTTTCCAAACTTGGAAAACTGAAGGCATGTATGGCTAACCTAAACCCGGCCCTGGGCTCTGGTGTAAACTTTGTTTTACTACATTTGATTCCCTGAAATTCAAGTATGATTATATTGTCTGTCTTTTTATCTAATAAAATGTGCATTAGCATTTGGTTCTCTTTGGAGTGTAGAATTTGTTTATATGAATGTATTCTTTCAAATGATTAGTAGTGCTGTCATAATGAGAATGCTTTAGATTAGACATAAACTCTCCATATAATATTAAAAAGAGGGAGACTAGAGGGACAAACCTCTTCAGAACGTTTCAGAAGTGTGTTCATAATTGGCTAAGGCTATCAACTTCTCCAGATACTTATGAGAATTTCACCAAGTACAAAATCTTTTAAGATGAAATCCATTTCCCTTTTATAAAGTGAAATAGATGCAAGTTTTAATATTTTATGCCCCTTTGCAACTTTTTCTTGGGATGAACATTTCCTACTTAAAAAATAAAATGGTTGGACATTTTACAGTCTATGAAACTGTAACGATACATTTGACCCCGATTCTCTTTGAACACGGGGGGGAGGCAGTGTTGGGCTGGGCTGACACAGTGTGTACTGAAAGCCCGTTTGACCTTAAATGCCCTGATGGGGTGGGGGGAGGATGATTGGAAAGGTGAAATTTTCTCCATTTGATGTTCTAGGACACATGCACAGAGCTGAAACTCAACCCATTTTGCAGGTGAGACCTATAGATACAAATGCCAGGCCTGGGGGAAAACTCAAACCCTGGGGAAGGATTGAAGGCACTAGAGCTTGCCTTCACACGCCTCCCTCTATCATTCCATCAGCCTGCTTCACGCAGAGCCTTTCTCTGGTTCCCCCGGGGCCACTTGGAGGAGTGCAGCAGGAGGACCATTGGCCCAGGATTTAAAATATAGACTTTTGATGTTATCACAGAGATACCCAGATAGGATTGAAGAGAAAGGACTCATTGAACAACTTTAATGGCTAAATATAAACATTTTAAATGTACTGTGCTGATTGTAACATTCTTCTGGCATTTCTTCATTTATTACTGTGCTGGAAGCCTCAAAATAATGGAAGAGACCCAGCTCTGGGGACCTCTGAGAGGCCCTGGCTACCAGGAAGTCATGTGGTGTATTAAGAGAAGGCAAGATATTTACAAAACCCTCAACTGCTTTCTGCAGAAGAAAGCTGGGCCTCTAGACTCCCAGTCAGCAGAGTAAATTATGAAATGCAAAATCAGCACAAAACAGATGGAAACTAAAGAGATTTTTGACTGACATCCTTATCCTGATCTCCTCTCCATCCTCAAAAAGTAACCATGATTATGAGTCAAGGTGTTTCCTTCCAAATCTTTAAAAAGAAATACACACACACACACACACAGAATAAATGATGTTATTTTATGTGTTTTTCTTAAATATGTGGTATAATGCTATACATATCCTAAAATTTGCTTTATTTATTTAACAGTATTTTGAAACTTATCCATGTAGCTTCATATAGATTTATTTCAATACTTTTGGCTGCTGAATAGTACTCCATTGTTCGAAACCACCACTTTTATTTACCCATTTCCCTATTGAAGTACTTTCAGTATTTGTCTGTTGCTGATCTGATGCATTCTTCCAGCCTACTTAAGCCTTCCCTTCTCAGAAGTCTGACTACTTTATTCTCCTTAGTTTGTTCCACGTATGTGAGGTCTGTCTCCCAGACTAGAAAGTAAACTTCTAGAGAGCAACTTCTATGGCCAGCATCTAATAGAATCATTGCATCTATGTAATAATTTGATAAATGATAAACTTTGGCCTTTGACTCTCTCAGAAAGCTTAATAGGAGCTTTGGACTCACAGAGGCTCAACAAATTCTATTTATTTATTTCCGCTTGTTCTTAAAACAGAAATTCTGTATTTTCAAAACAGGTTCAGCTAAAATTAACTTCCTTTCCTAATCTATATTTGTGGTGGTCAACACCTCCTTAAGATGTTCCAAATCCTAACACTGGTGATAAAGGTTGCACCTTTTAAAGATGAGAATGTGTGTGTGTGTGTGTGTGTGTGTGTGTGTGTGTGTGTACGTGCATGTGAGAGAGTAGAGAAGAAAGAGCAGGAGGGGAAAGGGGAGGGGGGAGGAGGAGGGGGAGGAGGGGGAGGGGGGAGGGGAGGAGGGGGGAGGGGAAGAGGAGGAAGGGGAGGATGAGGGGTAGGAGGAGAAGGAAGGGGAGGAGGAGGGGGAGGAGGAGGAGGAGGGGTAGGAGGAGAAGGAAGGAGAGGAGGAGGGGAGGAGGAAGAGGGGAGGAGAAGGAGGGGAGGAGGAGGGGGAGGAGGGGGAGGAGGAGGGGAGGAGGGGGGAGGAGGAGGGGGAGGAGGGGGAGGAGGGGGAGGAGGGGGAGGAGGAGGGGGAGGAGGGGGAGGAGGAGGGGGAGGAGGAGGGGGAGGAGGGGGAGGAGGAGGGGGAAGAGACCGAAAGGATCCCAAACCAACCTTGGGGCGTGGCCCTGTGGCCCCTGCTGGCCCAGAGGCAAAGCCAGGCACAAAGTACTGATTCTCTTTGCAAATGAAATCTGGATAACAAGCACTTTTCCTTCTTTTCCTTTAAAAATCTTACCCTGCCACTTTTACTTAAACTTTTAAGTTGCTGTTGTCAAAACCAGTTTTCATTTCTTTCTGGAAACGCTATTCTCTGACTCTTTAGTCTTCCTAAAGAAATCTGTTTTTAATGGTTTTTAATTGTTAATGCTCTTTCTAGGCACAATGAAGAAAGTGCAAAGTCTTCACATCCACTCACCAGAAACCCTCCAGACCGTTCAATCAAACTCCGGATCATGTCATGAAGAGCTGCTTGGAAACTGTGAAAACCTTGCCAAAGAGTCTCACCCACTGCATTGTTTGTTAGAAGGAAGGAGAAGGTGAGGACCTATTAGAGCTATGGAAGCAAACAGGTAGTTGGGGATCTCTCTGTGTTTGTGTTAGACCATTTTTTCATCTTGTGAAGTCATTTTAATTCTTTCCTAGTCTAAGACACATTCGGCAGCAGTTTTTGGCTTTTTTGAGTCTGATCCCTTTGCTCTGGCCAGGGTCCCCCCGCCTCCCAAAATGCACATATGCTTATATACATGCAATTCTGTAAAGAATTTCAAGGACTTCAAAAATCCCCCGAGACTAGAGGAGTCCAGGTTAAAAAGATCTAAAGTAAGGAGAAGTTGCCAAGAATCCAGATGTTGGCAGAAACAATAAAAGTGACGTGCACTATATGCAAGATAGTAGCTACAAAATAAAAGCAATCTCCATATTTGGGTTTTGGAGCATATTTGGGTTTGATCCTGAGTTGGTCTTTTCAGACACGCCCATATCCATTATGGATAGCAAGAGGAACAATATGTCATCAACGTGCCACCATCTTTGAATACAGAGAATGACTGCATCTGGAAGATAACATGCTGGACAAGGCACAAGACAATACTGACCATGAGGAGATTGTCTCATTGAAAGTATCTACACCTGTAGCAAGTGCTAGAAAAAAAGTGAATAAATGATCTTGCCCATCAGTGCCCTTCACTTCAGTTTCTTATCACACCCTTGGCATCATTTCTTTCAGTAGCTACTCTATCCTCAAAATCATTCTTAGTCCTATTTCAACTTCAAAGACTTCTTCACATGCCATCTTCCTTAAATCAAATCTATTCCAAACCCTTAGCTATTCCCCAAACCATATACTCATAAGATCACTGTCATCAGAGTAACTTTAACCATTTACAGAGTGGTTCCTCTGTGTCAGCTATGCATGTAGCACTACAGATATGCTATGTGTGTGTATTAAATCCACACAATAACTCTGCTAGGTAGATTGTAGTATTTTCATTTAAAGATGAGAGACTTAAAGCTCAAAGAGAAGTGACTTGCTAAAGGTTGCAGAGCAAGGAGCTGGCAGAACTGTGTTTATCCTTAATTCCATTTGACTGCAAACTCTATCTCAGTCTTGTTGGCTGGTGCCACCATCCCATTCTTCCAGAAATTTCTTTAAATTACAGAATTCTCAGTTTAGATGGGTTCTCAGCCTTCTTTGGCTCATAGAAAATTTGAGCAGAAAAATATGTTAGAGGCAATCTAGTCTGACCTTCACACTTTACAAATAAGGAAACTGACAGTCACCTAGGATGGGTTACTGGTCCAACCATGACCTTCCCTTTTCTAGTTCTCAAGGAGGCAGGAACCACATCCTTTGGGAAATAATTTCATGCTCTAAGTGCAACAAAAGTCTGTATGTGGACATATGATGACCATTCCAAAAGGAGCAGAAACTCAAGCCCAGAACACCTAAAAGAACAGAAAAAAAGGAGGGCCAGGGTCAGATGGCATCTACCTCAAAGGGAATAGAACAATCCAAGCCCCTTCCCACTCCCCCCAGAGGAAGCCAAGGATATTGCCTGGTCCTTGAAGCTAGTGTAGCAATGAAAACAAGACATATAAAACCACAGCAAAGGGGGCCCCCAAAACCAACACCTGCATCCCAAAGCCACTTCTACAAATAGCAGTGACCTGCAGCCCAATTAAGGAGATAATTTCAAAGCCCTTCTCTTTAAGTCTGTAGTAGCTGGAATGAGCAGGGAGAAGACAAGTCAGTGCTTAAAAGCTTGCCTTTAGGTTTGTTATCAAGAATAACAAGTGATTGCCATATTTCAAATGTGTTTAAAAATCCTGAATCACATAACTATCCTGCCTTGCATTGTCCTTGAAAAGGCAAAAATAGAAATGGAAGAAATTATCTAAGGGCAATAAAGCAGGGAAACAGAGATTAGGCAGGGGTGTGGGCTGCAATTCATTATTACCGATGCTTATAAACACTTACCGTATGACGGTAGTTGACAAGACCTGTTAAGAACAGAGTAATAAACATGGTTCCAATCTCTCTCCTGGAGAGAGAAATAATAATAGGCCAACAGAATAAAGAGTGTAACTGTTTAATAGGTATTTTTATTTTCTAAAGAAGGCAGTTTAGATGACCCTAATGCTTTTAACATTCATTTTTGTCACTTCATTATATCGTTAGGTTACACCAAAAACACAAAATGCTTTATTTAATATATCACATGAAACAAGAGAGGACACACTGGGTGGGTCAATGACCAAGGCTTGCCTGAATTAGCTTTATTGATTCATTTAACATCTCCAAGCTTCCCTGGGCTATTTTGTAAATAAGTATGATTAAATACAAGGGGCTACATAAATACTCAATGTAAATATACACATACACATTCACACATATATATGTTGCATATATGGTGACCATTTGCTACATCCAGGTACTAAGCCCGCTGACCAGCTAAACAAATTAGTTTGCTGGGCTCTCAAAGTATAAATCCTGAGCCCTCGCAGGGCACAGGCACTGTTTGCTCAGTCCGTAAACACATCATTATTGAACTTGCCTTCTAAAGTAACACCACACCCTGGATATGATGCAAAACCCAGCATTACAAGATAAGCTCTGTCTCAAGTTTCTGCTCGTTGTAGTGTCTGAAGTATTTGCTCATATGCTCAGGGACCGAAGCAGAAGCAAACAGTCGGGCCAGTATTATAGGGACACCTGTGTTACAAAATTGACTTTACTGTGAAAGCAATGAATGCAGTTCAGCAGGACTCCTGTAAGAATGCAGATTCATCCCACATCACGTTGGTCCAACAGGACTTCAACTTTATCGCCGGCCTCCCTCAGCTGCCCAGGGCAGTCCACTTCCCTGGGGTATCAGATCCAAGCTCCAAGTCCCGGCTGCCACACCTCATCTCCTGCTTGTCTTCCGTCTGCGCCCTCATGCAGCTCAGTTAGCCAGGCCTGCACTCAGATCCCCAATGAGGGCTCTGCATGGTGCTCGGAACCTGCCTGGACTCATGAGTTTCTTTACCTTTAAAACTCTACAAAAATCACTTCTTTTGTGAATCTTTCCCTAATTAGACAGAACACAGTGTCCTGCATGAGAGACTCTGGCACAACCTTGCACGGCACTTAGGTATGATTTTTTTTTTTTTTTTTTTGCGGTACGCGGGCCTCTCACTGTTATGGCCTCTCCCGTTGCGGAGCACAGGCTCCGGACGCGCAGGCTCAGTGGCCATGGCTCACGGGCCCAGCCGCTCCGCGGCATGTGGGATCTTCCCGGACCGGGGCACAAACCCGTGTCCCCCGCATCGGCAGGCAGACTCTCAACCACTGCGCCACCAGGGAAGGCCAGGTATGATTTTTGATACCCTTCCCTCCCCACCAAGATGTGATATAGCTGAGCGATTAAGAGCCAGAACCTGCGAGCCAGACGCCTGGGGTTGAATCCTGATCCACCACACACTAACTGTGCCTCAATTTCCCTACCTGTAATTCATGGGTAGATATCTAGATGGATAGGTAACCAAAGAGCTTAGAATAGTGCCTGGTATGCAGTAAGTGCTAACACCTAAATGCAAGCATAATACATGTGATCGTAAATGGTAGCTCCTCTCTGTCTTAGTGTTCAGGAGACAACGGGGAGTGACAGGGCTGCCTCTGGGCTGGCCTGTCGAGGATGTGCCTGAAATGGCTGCAGCTGTATTGCCAGCTGTCCCTGTGGAGGGACCGGCCTGGTGTGACCAGCTGTTCACAATTTCAAGAGAAAGCAAAATCCACATCTCTGGATTTTAAGTTATTTGTTTACATTGAAACAATTAATGTTTGAGCCAAAGAAAGCACATCTAAAGGCAGATTTAGCCCTTAAGCCACCATTCTGTGACCTCTGACATTTACAAATCTGTAACAGTGCATGTGTGTGCATTTTCATTTTTCTGTGTTTATCCTCCATACTTTTTCCTCAATTAAATATCCTAGGGGTAGTAGAACGCATGTAGAAGGTACTCAGTTAAGATCAGCTGACCAATGAAGGCTTATCAATGAACAGACACCAGTGGAACTTTTCTGAAAGAAAACAATGAGTAAATTAGTGTGCCCCACGTTCAGTGCTCTCTGTGTCTTCAGTTCAGGTAAACAAGTCAAGCCCTGGGGACACAAATATGAACAAGATGTAGTCCCTGATCTTAAGGAATGTACAGACTTGTGGGGACACAGCTGTGTAGACAACTGCAACGTTTACAAAACACATGGACACATCTCATCTCATTTACATCTCAAGAACCCAAGGTAGTTGGTAGAGCACGTGATTTTATACCCACTCTATAGAAGAGAAACCGAGGTTAAGTGACTTGTCCAAGATCACTCCAGTAGTACGTGGAGTTGTAATAAGAACCCAGTTCTGCTGACTCCAAACCCAGGGCTCTTTCTGCTGCACGCTTACAGTTTAGCAATAACATGCCTATTTCCCAGTGCCTGTGACACTGGAAAAATCGGGCTTATGAAGAGGGTTGATATCCAGTGAGTTAGAGGGAGGCATTGATATCATCAGGGAAGGCAGGCTTTGAAAAGCACCCTCTTCTCATTAATTACAATTTACCATCTACCAAAAAGAATTTGGGGCTACTTTCAACAAAGCATAATGCCATATATATATATATATATTTTAAGTTTAAAATAACAAAATACTGAAGGGAAACAGAGATGAAATCCCTGTTTCAGAAAACTGAGGGTAAGAATAGGTAGCACGAGTGGGCATAACTCTTAACTCTGAACTTCCTGAGAGAAAAGGCAAACTGGGAAGTGACAAGTTTCTTGTTTATAAAAGGAAGCGGACTAATTTTAATTTTAGCATATATTATCACCATTTGTTCTCTGGTTTCTGAATCACACAGCAAAGATCAGTATTCTTATGGAAAACATTGATTTGAAAGTATAGCATTTTACCAAAAAAAAAAGTGAATTTATTATACTTGTAAAGTCTGTGGGTTGATCAGAAGATTTGGAAATTTTGTAACGACATACTCACTAGCACATGATTGCCAACATTTATGGTTTGGCCTGTTCTCTAAAGGAAAATGGGAGAACTGGCATCCAGTTTAGAAGGACCGTGCAACAGAGTATCAGAACTGTGATGGGGGATTGGGGGTGGGAAGGGTGAGCAAAAGGTTGCCCTCTTCATAAACAGCACACATTTCAAGTTCTTAACTGGGTGAAATACAGGCAAAATGGCGCATCAAACACAAGACGACATTCACCAGCTATGAGGCTATTTCATCATTCATTCACTCATTCAGCAAATAGTTACTGAGGGCCCACAGAGTGGGCATTCAAGCCCTGTCCTTAGGGATGGAGACAGCAGTGAAGAGCACAGACAAAAATGCCTGCCTGCACCAAGCTTCCCTGAGGCAAAGCCTAGCATGTTGCACAAATTAAAGATGGATGTGTACTTTGTCTGTGAGAGAGCTGAGGTTCCCACAGTCACACTGGCATCCAAATCAGCCTCCCTAAAAAGGCGACAGCCCTATATTTCTGCAGACGGTGAAATAGATGCTTGGCTTTTGTCACGGAACTATCTAGAGCATAGAAGCAGCTAAGAAGGGAGGTGCAAACACCCATCCTAACGTCCATAAAACAGGGCTGAAGCCTAGGTCTCACCTTTCGAAGCTCTCAATGGATGGAGGGTGGGTCAACCCTCCCGCTGCAGAAGTAACCAACAAACACCTCCTTCAGTCTGAGGAAATGGTCCTCTCCTGTCCTAAAAATGGCTTTAAGAAGCAGCTGAAAGAAGGGGGAGGGGGAATCTACAGCAGCCACAGACGCTGTTAGACACGGTAAAAAAAATAAATAAGGTTTTTTTAAGACCTATGCATGCATTTATTCAACTAATATTTATTAAATCCTCACTACATATGCAAAAAGCACTGTGCTAGGAACTAAAGAAACAGAGATGGGGGTGGAGACATGGCTCCTGCCCTCATGTCTCTTACCTTCTAGAAAGAGAGTCAGACATTGAACAATTAATTAATTAATTAATTAAAAGTAGGACAACTACTAGGAAGAACTGTCGGAGTCTATAAGAACTTTAAAAGGGCAAATTAACCTAGTGCTGAAGATAACAGAAAGCCTTTACACAATCCCACTCACTTTCTCTCTCTTTCTCTCTCTGCCTCTCCCCCATCACCTCACCTCCTCTCCCCTTCTCCCTCCTCTCTCAGACACACACATACATGCACACACACTCGTGTGCACACAGGGGCACACACAGGCATACATAGCTGTAATGGAATCAGGCACCTCCTGTCTTCCTCTTTCAGAGAGAGAACTTTTGAGCTGCAAATACTAAAGATACTATTCATTCTGGCTTTTAGGCCAACAGGCTGCAACCCTGGCAAAAGCCATGGCCAAAATTCCTACTCCGAGCTAAGATGCAGCCAGGTCTAGAGAAAAAAAGGAATATTTCAACTGATTACATCTTCAAATGTTTCCTAGATCTTTGAGTTTATGGTTGTGCTTGTCCTTCTTGATACTTAATTAGAATGTACAGGCCTCAGATGTGAACTTGCAGGAGAACACAGTGTTCAAAATGAAAATGATAGCTTTCCATTGGATTGTGTGCTGTTCTATAGCAGCTCAGTGTCAGGTGCTGAAGTTAAGCTAAACTACATAAAAACAGAAGATGTAAAAGCTAAAGTTAAAAAATTATAACAGAGTTTCATATACTGAACTTTGATTAGCTATTAAATTATAATGTCTGATTTTTCAGTTATATAAGTACAAAATGTTTGTGGTAGATAAAAATTAGAAAATACAGTATATAGGAGAAGATAAAAATACAGCCATATTTAATAACCAAAGCACTTTCTGTAAAATGACTAGATCGAAATACTTAACCAATTCTTTATAACTGGACATTTATTTTTTTCTAATCTTCATTAACACAAATATTTTAATGAATACCTTTATACATGCATTTCTGCACACATCTCTCATTATTTTATTATGATAAACTTTTAGAAGCGGAATTTCTTTGCTGGACAGTATTCAGATGTTTAAGATCAGAATTAAATCAATAGCCAAATCCAAAGTCTCTTTAAATTCTTTCTTTAAGGTGCTTAGAACACCTTCAAACTTAAGAAGCATCCAAAAATTGAAAGAAAACAGTCTTTATTTCCATATCAAACTCAATAGTAATATTACCTAGATATAATTTCAAGACTGACATTTCTTAAAACCTCACCAAATACTGACAGACAGCAATCTCATATGGTTATAGATACTTCTCAGAGAGCAAGCCTGTTCCTGATTATAACACAACAAATATGTTAACTGATTATCTCATTTCTTAATTTAAAATGCTGAATGGAAAACCAATCACAACAAACATAGCTATAAAATTTTTGAATATACACAATTGCATTACACACAACAGCAGAAAGATACCAGACTGAAATGTTTATTTCTTGGTTTGGCTGTGAGCAAAGCCACAATCTCTCTGGGTCTTAGTTCTGAGGGGAAAGGCACAAGAGCTGGAGTTTCCAGAATTTTTGATTTAATAGAACAATTAAAACTACAAGCATATAATTCATAACTAACCTTAAAATGAGAGGGAGAGATAATCTCAGAATAAGAAATATTATTTAAACTGAATGCATTTAACCTGATTTTTTTTTTAATCTGCTCCATTGCTCATATTTTTCTCATTTTTCCTTGGAGTGTGGAAACTTGCACTAGTCTACAGACTCTTAATTGAAAACAACCCCTCTAGATAACTTCTAAGTCCTTTCCGTTTAGAAAGTGCTGTGGTTTTGTGATTCTAAATTTTAATTTAGGCTCCATGTAAAAAAGTAATTCGCAAGAAATTTTAAAATTCAGTGTCTCATACTTCTTTGAGGATCCCGGAAAGGGGGTGTGGGCATTTTACCCTCCGACTTAGTGGGGGCCTCCTGTGGCCAGGCACTGGGAACACAGTGACACAAAGCACAGCTTCTGTCCTCAGGGTGTTCTCACCTAGAAGAAACAGATACTGAAGTGGCAGTAAGGCACAAAAAGTGGTATAATATGGGAGGTATGCCTCAGGACACGGAGCACTCAGCAGCACCCTAACCACTGGGCTGGAGGTGGCTAGGGGGCCAGACCTTCTGAGGAAGGGGATGCTGAAACTGAGTCTTGAAGGACAGGACGCGTGTTAGGCAGCTGAGTATGTCATTACAGGCAAACAATCAGCCTATGAAAGTGAACGTGTATCAGAAACCATGGAGAATCCCAGGAACTCCACGCCCTGGTGAGTTCCAGTGAGGGCAGAGTCTACGTGTTGGCAGATGGTTGAAGACACTGGGGAGGCTGGCAAGCGGCCAGATCAAGGACAACCTGCAGTGCTAAATTAAGGACTTTGGACTCAATCCCCAACACAATGGGGTGTCACAGAAATATCATAATCAGAGGAGGAGACCGAGCTACATCTATAGCTTGTCTCTTCCTCCATCTCAAAGTTTAAAGGACAGCTGTACAGTTGAAAAGAAGCTCAAGGTGAGGAATTCCTATGTTACCTTTATTTTTTAAGAATTAAGATCATGTAATACAGGCTTGTTAAAATAAATTCAAACAGTAGAGAAGTACATAAAATAAAAGAGGAAAATTTCATTTCGAGCCTGACTTCTCCCCATCCCCTCAACCAAATCTTACTCCCCAGGGTTAATCACTATGAAGAGTTTCATGTAAATCCATGTATATATGTTCTAAATATATACAAAAGCATTTACATATAACACAGATCTTTTTGTGAGTTCTCTAATAGAGAATGCATTGTACTACATATCTTGGTCTGCAACTTGACTTTTTCACTTAATATATTGTCAGTCCAGATTGATCTCATTCTTTTGGACTGCATAGTATTCCACTGTATGGTAAGGGTATGTTTCAAATGTATTTATCCATTTCCCTGTTGGTGGTCATTTAGGCAGTTCCTAATTTTCTGTCATTGCTGCAGTGTACATCCTTGACTATTGCACACCTATGTTTGTTTTCTTAAAGGATATTTTCTTAGGATTGGAATTACTAGGTTAAAGGACCTAAGAAGTTGTTTCATTTTGTTTTCATCCAGAGTATACAAGAGTGCTCATTTCCCCCAACTATGGCCAAGCTTGGTATTATCAAGTTTTGAATCTTTACCAATCTGATAGATGAGAGATGTTATCTCATGGTTGGCTCAACTGATTGTTAGTAAGCTTGAACATCTTTCATATATTTATTGGCTAAATATATTTATTTTTGTCTATGAATTGACATTTTACAAACTCTACAGGTCAGAGATTCTTAAATCTGGGGTTCCAGAGCCCCCAATATATGGTATGAAATTTTCTGTGTGTATTGGATATGCATTATTCTCAGGATAAGATCCAAGAAATATTAAGAACCACTGATCTTCAACTCTGTAAGCTGAGAGGAACATGTGAAAAGAAAGAAGCAGGGCTAGAAGGAAGGATGTGAAAGGGGTGAGGGCAGGGTTCCGTGATTGGTTATATACATGTACACACACACACACACACACACACACACACACACACCTCTTATTATCTTACCCTCATCAATATCAACTTTCCCAATAACACTCCCTCGTTTCCCTCCCCAGAAGGCCCCCCCAGCCACATAAGGGCTACTAGACCATTGTAGATGGGGCTCACTTCTCACTAATATTTGGACATATATCACAGAGAATGCTGACAAACCACTCAAGGCGCTTCTTTATTTACATTTTGGTTCATCAAAACATCCAAAAACCTTACACATACAAGCCATAATTTATTTATTTGAAACCACGGAAAAGCCATTGACTTCAATTTTATCTCATAAATACCTCTCTACTCTACTCATGTCTCTTCATTTCCACTCCAACCATCACATCTTGCTTTGACCACTGCAGCACCCTCCCAACTTGCCTCCCCACATCCTATCTGCCCTCCTCCCTTAGCCCGTCTGCACTTTAACCTGAGCTATCTTTTCATTTCAACATCCGCCAGCTTACAACCCGGTCAAGGCTCCCCTTTGCTCTTGAACTAAAAAGCCAGCCACTTGACATGTGCAGCTACCTGGAGCTACCTGGTCTGCTCATCTACCTCTTCTCTTACGCTAAGTCCCTCCTCCCTCCCTCTGGCTACAGCCATACCTGGAAGACTAGAGACACTCTCTCTCCCACTCTGCAATCTTTGTTATTCTGTTTCTTCTGCTCCAATGCTCTCTCTCCCCCTCCTCTCTTTCCTTGAGTGAACTTCTACTCAGCTTAAAAATAACTTCCTGGATCATCCAGGCCAAGTCATGTGCTGCAGTCTCATGCTTTCATAGCACCCTCTACTTTTTTTCTAAGCACTTATCCCAAATTTGCAATTACATAGTTCATTAACATCTGCTTCCCTCTGGCAGGTGAGCGCCATAAAGATAGAAATAGGATCTGTTCTGTTCACCTCTGAAATCCCAGTGCTCAGAGTAGGGCTGACACAGAGCAGGTGATCAATAAATACTGTTGAAGGGAGGGAGAAAAATGATGCTATTGTCAATGGTCCCTTGCAGGCTTTTATTTTCCTATACATTTTCCTTCAAATATGAGCGAATAATAATTATGTCCTCGATACAGAAATTGGTTCTTTCAGGTCATTCCCTTTACTTATCAGGGACCCACTGTGTGTGTACTAGGCACTTTTCCAGGAGCAGGGGGACACCACAGTGAACAAAATAGACCAATCTTCTCCTTTCTGAGCTTACATTCTAGGAAGAGGAAACAGAGAGTAAACATAATAGATAAGTAAATTATAAGGATATTTAGAAGGTGAAAAGTGTCTTGGAGAAAAATAAAGCCGGGTGAGTTGGATAGGAAAAGAGAAAGAGAAGGGGGAGCTAGCACCCGTTCACTGTGTGTTAAAAAAATATATAGGGAGACCGAAATAGAAGGCGTGTGAGTACTCTCATAAAGTCTAAAATAAATTTGAGAAACACAAGGGAAGTAGATCAGCCAAACATCAACCCCGGTATCGTGTATGCCTGTGCGTGAGCTGCATTGAGGGCGTGGCCGCCAGATTGCAGTAGCTCCTCCCACCTTCTGTGCTTCACCGTCCTTCTCAAGAACGTCATAGTACTCTTAAATGTTACTCTTTTCCTCTGAACCCTCTGTTCCTCCCCCGCAAAGTTGGTGGAGCTTTCTTCCACGTTCCTACAACCTTTAGATCATCTCTGTACGACGTCACTCATCTCCTTGTCCTGTAACGATTTGTCCACGCATGTGCCAGCCCTACTGAACTACAGAAACTCCTTAAGAGAGGGGACCAAGTCCCAGCACCCAGTATCTGACTCGTTCCAGCACTTGGTGATATCTTGGGTTGGCCAAAAGACTCATTCGGTTTTTCCTGTAAGATGGCTCTAGTAGCACTCAGTTGTCTTTAACTTCATTCGAAACAATTTTGTTAGAATGTATTGTGACAGCTGTCTTATCAGCATGCATTAAAAATAATCTTATCAAAATTAGTGAATTTTTGTGTAGCCATTTTAATACTGAAGATGGAAGAAAAAAACATTTTCAATGTATTATGCTTTATTATTTCAAGAAAGGTAAAAACACAACTGAAACGCACCAAAAGATTTGTGCAGTGTATGGAGAAGGTTCTGTGACTGATCGAACGTGTCAAAAGTGGTTTGCAAAGTTCCGTGTTGGAGCTTTCTCACTGGATGATGCTCCATGGTAGGGTGGACCAATTGAAGTTGATAGCAATCAAACTGAGACATTAATTGAGAACAAGCAATGTTATACCACGCGGGAGATAGCCAACATACTCAAAATATCCAAGTCAAGCACTGAAAATCATTTGCACCAGCTTGGTTATATTCATCACTTTGATGTTTGGGTTCCACATAAGTTAAGCAAATAAACCTTCCTGACCATATTTCTGCATGCTATTCTCTACTGAAACGTAATGAAAACGTTCTGTTTTTAAAACAAATTGTGACCAGCAATGAAAAGTGGATACTGTACAATAATGTGGAACAGAAGAGATTGTGGGGCAAGTGAAATGAACCATCACCAACCACACCAAAGGCTGGTCTTCATCCAAAGAAGGTGATGTTGTGTATATGGTGGGATTGGAAGGGAGTCCTCTATTATGAGCTCCTTCCGGAAAACCAAATGATTAATTCCAAAAAGTACTGCTCCCAATTAGACCAATTGAAAGCAGCACTCGACGAAAAGCGTCTGGAATTAGTCAACAGAAAACACATAATCTTCCATGAGGATAATGCAAGACTGCATGTTTCTTTGATGACTAGGCAAAAACTGTTACAGCTTGGTTGAGAAGTTCTGATTCATCCGCCATATTCACCAGACATTGCACCTTTGTATTTCCATTTATTTCGGTCTTTACAAAATTCTCTTAATGGAAAAAATTGCAACTCCCTGGAAGACTATAAAAGGCACCTGGAACAGTTCTTTGCTCAAAAAGATAAAAAGTTTTGGGAAGATGAAGTTATGAACTTGTCAGAAAAATGGCAGAAGGTAGTGGAAAAAAATGGTGAATACATTGTTCAATAAAGTTCTTGGTGAAAATGAAAAATGTGTCTTTTATTTTTACCTAAAAACCAAAGGAACCTTTTGGCCAACCCAATAGAAAGTGCTCAAAGTATTTGATAAATGAGAGGATGAAAGAATAGATAATAAGTGAATGAATGAACAGAAACAGAGTTGGAATGGGTGGCTATGACAATCAGAACGCATCGTGTCTTGCACCTGAGTTCTCTAGAGATTCTCCATATTTGTGTATGCTATTCTTCAACACTTCTGGATCCCAGGAATATTGGAATGGTCAGATAAGTTATTCTCTAAAGTGAATAAAAATGCTTGGGTAGGGGCTCATTTGTCAGTTACAAAATCTATTTAATAGGTCTGAAAAGCATTTTTAAAATTAACTATATCGACTATATTTCAACTTAAATATTGTGTTTGTTTGTTTGTTTGTTTTGTTTTTTGGGTTTTTTTGTGGTATGCGGGCCTCTCACTGTTGTGGCCTCTCCCGTTGGGGAGCACAGGCTCCGGACGCGCAGGCTCAGCGGTCATGGCTCACGGGCCCAGCCGCTCCGCGGCATGTGGGATCTTCCCGGACTGGGGCACGAACCCGTGTCCCCTGCATCAGCAGGCGGACTCTCAACCACTGTGCCACCAGGGAAGCCCTCTACTTATCTTTTGATAGGTGGAATTTTCTAGATAGTGTACCCTAGCTCTTCAGACTTTCCAAAGGACATTTGTTGGATTTAACTTACTTGTGTGGAAACAGAGGTAGATCCTTTCCTGGTGGATTTGCCTAAGTAGTTGATGATACACTATATTTTTGCTGACCTGGATTTCGCATGTCCAGGTTGTGACAGAAAGGACACAGACAATTTTATAGGAGAATCTGAAAGCAGGTTAATCTTGGGCTGTACATTTCTGAATTCATTTCTACATTTATATCAGAGGTACAACAGACATATTAGTAGGCCCCCAAAGATGTGACTCTTAAAAGTTTAAGAAGTTATTACCATAAGTTCCAGATGCTGTATTAAATTAAACAGATAGAACTATCTCCAGGAGTTTATAATGAAAAAGAAAGAAATGATCCAAAATATAGATAGGTGATAGATGTAGATAGATATATAGATAGATGAAAAAAGAGGTTTGTTTTATATTAGCAGCATCTCTTTATTAGGGGATTAAATTCTAATTAGCTGGCCACAAACACACAAAAAGAATGTATGATTAATTTTTTTGTACCTGATTAGAAAATTTTCAGAAAAATGTGGGGAAACAATCTATTTGTTGAAAATAAGATGAGAAGTGATAGTTTAGCCAAAGGAGAGAGGAGTGACAGAAAGGACTGGGAAGGGTGTAACACTGAAGATGTGGGTCAAAAATAGGCTATCCAAGAATCAAATAAAGGGGCAGAAGGTTAAAGTGGTCAAAGGAGAGAAAAGGAGAGGAGAGAGAAGATGGAAAAGTAAAGGATTGGGAGCACAATAGTGCCAGGGACATTGTAGATGTTCAATGAGGATTGGGTGGATGGATGGATGGGTGGATGATGGATGGATGGATGTTGGATGGATGGATGATGGATGGATGGATGGATGATGGATGGATAGTCAGAAGAATATCATAGAAAAGGATAAATTGATGGCTGAGGGTGAGAATCCAGTCTTATTACAGACAAAGAAGGAATAATGAAGATAGAGGGAATTATAGTGTTGGATTTTGTAGGATGTCAATTTGTAACTATTTAAAGTGCAGATAAGTTTTCCTCTAGCTAACTCATGTGTAAGACCACAGGTTAAAGGTCACTTTCTTAAAGAGGGCTTTTCTGACATTAATCTAAATTAATTCACCCATTTTTTCCTCTCTATATTTTTCCTTTATAACACTTACCACAGTTTGTAAACAATATTTTTGGCAATTATTTGTTTAATATCTGTTTCCCACTAGACTATAGGCTCCCTGAGGGAAAGAACTATGCCTTTTTTTGCTAACTACTCTGTCTTTAGGGCCCAGCATAAAGCTTGGCACATGTTAAGCTCCCAATAAATATTTGTTGACTAAATGCACAAATAAGTGTATGAATCCATGAATGAATGAGGTTGGGACATGGGGACATGCAAAGCTGTGAGGCTTATCCAGCCTCATGAGGATTGAGGCCTATTAATTCAAGGAATGGCTGTAGTGCAATATAAAATGCCCTGGAAATAGCCAAGACACAGAAGCAACCTAAATGTACATCGACAGATGAATGGATAAAGAAGATGTGATACATACATACAATGGAATATTACTTAGCCATAAAGAGAATGAAATAATGCCATTTGCAGCATGGATAGACCTAGAGATTACCATACTAAGTGAAATCAGACAGAGAAAGATAAATACCATATGATATCACTTATACATGGAATCTAAAAAAACTGATACAAGTGAACTTATTTACAAAACAGAAACAAACTCACAGACATAGAAGACAAACTTATGGTTACCAAATGGGAAGGGGGGAGGATAAATTAGGAGTTTAGGATTAACAGATACACACTACTATATATAAAATAGATAACTAACAAGGACCTACTGTATAGCACAGGGAACTATATTTAATATCTTGTAATAACCTATAATGGAAAAGAATCTGAAAAAGAATATATATATATATATATATATTGCTGTACACCTGAAACTAACACAGCATTGTAAATCAATTATACTTTAAATAAAAAAATAAAATAAAAATTTTAAAAATGCCTTGGAATTGGAGTCATAAAGTCTGAGTTTAACACCTGCCTCTGTTGTTTACTTGTTGTCTTAATTAGGGCAAGATAACTTATCCAAGCTTCTGATCTCTCAAATGAGGATAATACACCTCACATGGTTGTTATGAAGCTTAAATGAAGAAATTATTCAGAACTTCTCAAAGGTTTTCTCCCAAGAACCCCTCAGGAAAGTGGGGCAGGGGTTGTAGTTCACATCTCTGTTGAACTGAAGGCACACTCAAAACAAAAGCAACTTTTTTGAAATAGGTTTCATCTTGAAAGGTTATGAAAAGTTTGTATTTTATACTATAATATATACCTATATTGTTTCAGTATTTAAATTATGTTTTAAATTGTTCACTGCTAATTTACTTAAATTTTTTCCCATAAAATAATTGAACAAAATGGATGCTCATAAAAAATGCCCTGTATTATTATCCTTTGGTTTTCCATATTTATGAGAAGCACGGATTTATGTGAAGTGGCCTCCCACATGATGGTTGGTCCTCCATAATTTTGCTGAACCTGAATCTGTCCACCAGAGGAGCAGCAAGTTTAGTTCAACAGGCAAAACAGATAATATGAGGAGGATTCCCTCCATAGAGGCAGTGCCAAGGCAGGTTTGCTTGTCTGGACATAAATCAAGGGTAAAAGTTACAAAGGATCTATAACTTCATTTAAACCTATATAATCAAAAGGAAAATGATCATTGCTATGTAAAATGTAGAATTTATATACTAGATAATTATATATTTATTATAAATAATTACATTTATTTATAATAAATATATTATTTATATTTTATTTATAATAAATATATTATTACATATAATGTTATCACATAATACAACATATTGAACTATCTTCAGAGAGAAAATTATCAAAGATTACTCCTATCTCTTGTTTTATTCTTAGAACCAAATTAAAAAAAAACAAACCCTCCACCCTCTATACTAACAACTAGAAATTGTCAGCTCTGAATCTGAATTAGCCATAAATATATGCTCTATACATTTAGTCGTGGCTCACTTTCCATTTCCAAGGTTTCAACCCAGTGAAAACATTAAACACAGTATCACTAAAGCAAACCCCCATATGAACTAAATGTGGTCTGCCCTCAGTTTCCTCATTATAAAGTGGGGTCAGCAATATTTACTTCACTGGCTGGTTATAGCACTAAATGCAATGATGCCTATAAGTGTGCCAGGTACAGTGCCTGGCACACTGTAACCAGGACCATCTGAGTTCTAGGCTTCATTCACTGCTCTGTCATCAATGCCCACGTGTTATGGGCTGAATTGTGTCCCATGCCCACCCCCTTGGCCAAATCCATATGTTGAAGTCCTAACCTCCAATACCTCAGAATATGACCATATTTGGAGATAGGGACTTTAATGAAGTAATTAAGTTAAAATGGGTAGGCCCTAATCCAATATGTCTGGTGTCCTTATAAGAAGAGGAAATTTGGACACAGACAAGTACAGAAGGAAGACAATGTGAAGACATAGGGAGAGACCATCTTACAAGCCAAGGATCCAGGTCTGGAACAGATCCTGCCGTCACGGCCCTAACAAGGAACCAATTCTGCAGACCACTTCACCTCAGATTTCTAGCCTCCAGATATGTGAAAAAATAAACTTCTGTTGTCTAAGACACTTAGTCTGTGGCATTCCTAGCAAACTAATATACCACTGGAATAAAAGCTCCATGAGAGCAGAGATTTTTCTTTTCCTTTTGTTCAGTGATGTACCCTGAGTGCTTAGAACAGAGTCTGACACATAGCAAGCACCTAGTAATTGTTGAACTATTACATAAATGTCCAGTCCTGTACTTGGCACAAGATATTTAGCAAATATTTGAAGACTGAATAAATGATTCTATTTCCCAAATACCAAATCAGGACATAGGTTGAAAAGAAACTTCTGTAAGTTTATTTATGTAAGCAGTGTAAAACTTTCAATATTAAATCACACTTGACAATCACCTCAACTGAAGAGGGCAAATGTCATGAAATTCAAGCTTGTCTGGGAAAATCCAGCTTTGGTAGAATAAGTTGCCAACTGTTTGATGTCCCTACCCCTTGACCTAAATTGAAGCACTGTACATACAGCTCTCACTTGCTTTTGCAACCTCTTTTCTCCAAGTCTTCCACACTTTGCTGGAACCACTGTGGTCTCTGCATCCGTTCCAGATACACCAGGCTCAACTCAAATCCCTCCTCCTACATGAAGCCTTTTCTGACCCTCTGAAGCCAAGGCTTATTTGGCTTCAGATATTTATTTACTTATTTGGACTACTTTTTTAAAAACGTATCATCTACTTCCTCATACCATCGGTTATCTTTGAGTGAAGATATCTTTCTGGTTTCCATTTTAGATTGAAAGGTCTCTGAGGACAGGGATGTTGTAAATTACTTAATTCTACCCCTATCTAAGTAGGGGTCCAGCAAATATTGTAGATTATAAAATTATGTCATTGGAAAACGGCATAGTCAGCAGTTACGCCGAACCCCAGCCCTGAGTCCAAAGAGTCAGGAAAGGCACTGGCAAATCCAAATCTCTTTAACAACCTGGGCACAAGTCCTACTAAAAGTGGGAAATGGAGAATTGCAATTACAGAGCCGTGGTGCTGTTAACGTCGCCATTAACATCACTCTAATAAACATACATCAGGCCCTATTTTTGAATAATGTCTATTTGATTAATGCTGGGAGTTTCCTTTCCAAGGATTCTTACTATTCTTTCCTCTGGCTGGTTTTCTGTTTTTTGTTTTTTTGGGTTTTTTTGATTGACTAGACACTCACTGAAGATAACCAAATCAGCAGCAGGGTGCGTAAATATGTTTGATCTCTGCCTCTGTGGGCCTGGCAAACAAGCTAGAGTGTGTTTATGCAATCATAGGCAAAAGAAATACTGCATAGAATTAATTACTACTTTTTTTTACTATCAGTCCTTTTTCTGATTTTCCTGATATGAAACATGGCCCAGTGTAAGGAAAAGTCTTTCCTCTTGATTTAATGCAAAACCTTTAGGAAGAATAAGTGTGATATTCCTCAGTTTGTTTTCTGACCACTTGATCTCATCTTCATATGACCTTTAAAAAAATCCTGTTGTTATGTTTCTTTTCATTTAATTGGATCCAAACAATAATGATGAATAAGATAACTGGAGAAAGGAGGGTCCTAACCTCACAGGTAAGTGTGGGTATCACCATCTTTGACTATTTTAATGTGCTTCTCATTGAATCCCCAGTCTAACTTTCTCTCCATTTTTATGTGATGTAAGAGAACATGTTGAATGGAATTTTTATTGATAATAGTTTGAATAAAATATTTAATTATAATATTCCCCTTGGGAAATTAGACTAATAACACTATTTTGAGTAAAGCTTATATTTTTAGGAGTATAACTCAGAAATACTAAAGCAAGTTATATGGAATAAGGTATAAAATATCAAAATACAAATCAATACTATATAAATCAGACTGTGGCCATCCTTTTATAGATAAATAAATTCAAATGGAAAAGACCATTTACATGGTCAAGGAAACTAGTTGTTGGAATAATATAGAATTGTCTATTAAGTATAAAGAGTTGAGACAGGAACTATAAAAAGATAAAGCCCTTACCCCAATCAGCTTACAAATAACTACTGGAGTGCAAGCCAACTAGAAGTATAAACTGCACAGGGAGCTGAGAAGGGAGGTAATTCTACTGATAAAAGCAATTTTTCTTTAATTTTTGAAAGATGCCTTTTTTAGATCCAAAAAGGAAATTTGAATTATACACATTTTATTTTAAAAAATGATACAGGAAAGGTTTTCTTTAAAATAAGCTAAAAAAACTTTGCCTTCCTTCCTTAGTTTCTAAAGACTATGGAATAGAAAGATCGCTATCTAGAATTGAAATAACATAATCAACAGTGTTATTAGGGAGGGCATCAGGCATAGCAATCACTGTGTCTGAATTAGACAATACATTTTTGTCGGGTCATCTGTACAAAATGGTCTAGATTAAATTAACTATCTTTTTTTTAAGAATCTAAATGTACTTTTGCCTCAAGTACAGAAGAAAGTCAAGGGGAATACATTAAGAAGTATGACACATTTTGTCATCCAAATAGCACTACTCATTTGATAGCACTACCACCTAATCAAAACCGCAAAGTATCAAGGACTGGACTTTGGAAAGGTTCTTTCAAATGCAGCAGAATTGGGAACACCTCAAGATATTTGGTGAGGGAAAGCAAACAGATTCTACCAACAGTATCTCTCCTGAAACATGGTAAATAAATCCTCATCAAGACATTTCCTGGGAATTTCTGGTGGCGCAGTGGTTAAGAATCTGCCTGCCAAGTCAGAGGACAAGGGTTTGATCCCTGGTCCGGGAAAAGCCCACATGCCGCGGAGCAACTAAGCCCGTGTGCCACAACTACTGAGCCCACGCTACGCAACTACTGAAGCCCGCACGCTCTAGGGCCCGCATGCCGCAACTACTGAGCCCGTGTGCTGCGACTACTGAAGCCCGCATGCCTGGAGCCTGGTCAACAAGAGAAGCCACCGCAATGAGAAGCCCACGCACCAAATGAAGAGTAGCCCCTGCTCACTGCAACTAGAGAAAGCCCACGTGGAGCAAGGAAGACCCAAAGCAGCCAAAATTACATATATAAAAATAAAAGACCTTTTCCTGTATCCTCCTGAATCTTGGGAGCTTCTCTAAAATGCCCTCATCTTCTCAGGACTAAGTGAAATACAGTGAATTTTATTTGAAAATTGTGCCAAATAAACACACATATGGGAAAGGAGAAAAACTTGTGTGAATCTGGGGGAAATCTTCATTTTCCTGATAGCCACAAAATACTAAGAGAAATGAGTTTAGGATTCCACCATTGTTAATTTCAGCTTCTTTTGAATCTTTATCTTTCTTATCTCCAGCACAGTAAAGGAAATTGGTTAGATAAATTACTGTGTAGCAAAAATTGTATTCAATGAGTTTTGAAAGTGTTTCCCTCTTTTTTTTAGAAAGTGAATTTTCTATGAAGATACTGTGACTACTAGGCAGAACTGTATATTCAGTGGTACTGATGACTTCTTTTATGATGGTATTCCAAAAACTTTAAAAAATATTTCTCATAATTATTTCTCACAATCATAAGTTACTAAACTTAAGAATCCATAATGTGCATTAAGTAATAGATCCATTTGCAATGATAATGAACAAAATTGAAATGTAAGTCTAAGCAGCTCACGTAAAACTGCTGACTGGCTAAAATATTCTTTAAAATCTAATAAACTAAAGATTATACTGATAGCATAAACACAGTATACATTGTAGATCTTTCTTGTCCATATAATAACTGAGTAACTTTAAATAGGCAAAGATCACCCAAAAAGTACTGTACATAGTTCAAATTTCCCCCATATTTCCTTTTTATCCCCTCATGAAAATACAGTGTCTTCAAGAAAAGGGGTGGAGGGAGACAAACACTGGAATACACACTGAGACATAATTTAGAGGTATTCATGATAGAAGAAAGCACAAGTCAGTGAATTAAAAATTGAATATATGCCGTGCCTTTTTTGGTATGAGAACACATAAGAATAGAAATTAAAAAGTAACCAACCAAGGGAAGAAAAACATGGCTAAAAGGGCCGGTAGCTGAGCTGGGGTGGGGATGGGCTGGGGGACAGAGTCAGGGAGACAAACAGGATGCCAGGAGGTGAGAAATAAGGGTGGGGAGTAGTGGGCAATCTGAAGAGGAACTAACAAGGTCTGTTGCTTATAGTTACCCAGAAAACTTTAAGAATAATAACAGAAAAACAAATGTAGCTTAAAGAAACCTGAGAGAAGCCAGTCCCTGCTGGCTGGGACGACAAGCCCCCCTGTATTAATGGTGCTTGGGGAGGCGAAGGTAATCTCCCATATATTCACATTCAGCACAACTGCTGACACTCCTGTTTCCCGCTGAATCAACAGATCCTGGCGAAAGACCACAGGGAGACGATGAGTGGACCTTGTGCTCGGGGAAGTATATTTCTGTCTCTTGAGAAATAGGAACTTTGGCTCTATTCAGTCCAGTGTGCTGGGTTTTCTGGTTTTTCGGTTTTGTTTTGTTTTTTAACTTTTTCTCTTTGGAGTCACTTTTAAAGCAAATACACGCTATTTTGAGGAAGAATCTCAGTTCCAAGAACGTGCACAGGTTCAAGCAGCAATTAAAAAGCCAAACAGTCAATAAAGGAAGATGGTCACCCTGTCCCGCGACCTCACCTCCTAGAGCCCCTCCCTTTCCACCCACAGCCCCCTATACGTGCCCCCACCTCAAAACTCACAGGCCCAGAACCACACCTCTGGCTCCGGGTGCCTTCAAGGGGCCACCTTGTAAAACTGTGCTTCAGGCCCTACATTTAATTACACACAGCGTGCACATTACTTTCTTAGCTATTTAAAGAAGCACACTTCTTATAACAAAAGTAATATATGCCCACTAAAGAAAAAAAGGCACATAAGAGCATTGAATGGCAAAAAAAAAAAAATCACCCTCACTCTTATCACTTTGCTATGACATTATTATGATCTCAATATCATCTGCTGTTAGCAAATCTTTTTCTATTACAAGGGCAATGAAGAATTCTCTACTGTTCATGTGATCCCACCATATGCTTATTATTTTTCTAGACATATCAGCAAACTTGTAAGGCATTTGTGAGCGTGGACAGGCTTGCCAGATTGGGAAGCTAAGGAATGAAAGTTGAAGCCTTCTTCGCCAGTAAGTACCAGGGAAACTGGTGCAACTGGGCTTTTACACAGAGGGAAACGCTTCACATGTTACAGTTCAGGGTTTGGATGTAAGCATGCAACACACTTGGAATCGGCAGAAAAAGGAAGGTAGCAAGGCCACTTCCCTAGAGTATAATTCGCACAACATCTCTCTGCTGGCTTAGTTACTGAAGAGGGAAGATGTGTGTGTGTGTGTGTGTGTGTGTGTGTGTGTGTGTGTGTGTGTGTGTGTGTGTGTTTAGAGTGAAAGAGAAAGAGATGGTGTGCGCACACACACATATATATGTATTTCTCCCCACGGCACACGCACCATAGTTGCTGCCTCCTGCACTGCACTGGTGGAATTTTCCATTAGAGTTATATTTAATGTCATTTTATATGCTATCATGCATCTCACTTGTTCAGAAACCTTCCATGGTTTCCCAAAGTCTGCTGGAAAAAATTGCATCTGCTTGGCATTGCATTTTCCCCCCAGCACGGCCTCAGCTGACCTTTCCTAGCTTGCCTTACACCACATGGTTCGTCCACCCCCCCCACCCCTCCACCACCAAATCCTGGGCCCCTGGGCTCCTCTCCAGACTCCAAAATGCAGTGTGGAGCCCCCTCTCCCTTCAGCAGTGAAGTTCTGTCACTATTTATCACCTCCTCCGTGAAGATTTTGGGGGTTTTCCTGACCAATGTGATTTCTTTTGCAAACCTATAAGCTCCTTGAAGACAAGGCCCAAACTGCACAAGAATACTCGTAGTTTTTGAATGAATCAGTTTACCTTTTTATCCTTTTAACACCCATATCAGGGTTCTTTTCTAAATTTGGCTCATTATATTCTGCATTGTGTAATAATTAATTAAGCAAGTATATATATTCTTTCAAATCTCTTGAACACAGGGATCATATACATATTTCTTGCACTCCTACACCCACCCCAGACCTATAGTAAATATTCAACCAGTACTTACCAAACTAACCCAAATCCAGGATTTAAATGCTAATAAATTTTCCATAATATAGAGGAGAGTTTTGGAAACATAACAAGTAAGCCTCATTCCAAAACAAGCTGAAAGATGGGAAGTAGTTTATCTTACTTTGTGGGTCTCCCATTCTCTTAGAAATAAGTTACAACTGAGAAATAAGTTACATTCTCCATTTTCATATGTGTAGGTCATTGATTTGGGAATTACAATTCATTTCCCTTTGAAATAAATGTTATAAATAATGTTTAAGATCCCTGATAAGTCCCCCAAAGCCAATCTGAACACTCAGTGAAGCAGAAATAGTATATTTGCAATAAAAAGTAGAAAATAAAACTATTGATATATTTTACTAGTACAATAACCAATAAAAACAACCAAATACATGTGATTATTTTTAACCTGAATAATCATGATTCAAGGAAAGCAGATTTCACTATACAAAAGGAGGATATATCTAGTCATTCTCTCCTGGTTGCTATCATT
The DNA here is from genome assembly GCF_025265405.1 of Mesoplodon densirostris. NCBI lineage: Eukaryota > Metazoa > Chordata > Mammalia > Artiodactyla > Ziphiidae > Mesoplodon > Mesoplodon densirostris. Next base: position 156,293,184 of record NC_082661.1, on the reverse strand, counting down.
CACCAGTCTCTTGGGAAATCAAGATGTGGCCTGAGGACCTAGGTCTTACTCTTGATTCCTAAATCTGGACAAAATTATGAGTAATTTCAGCATCCACATGGAACCACATTTAATACCCCATTCGTTCTGTTCCTTTGTCTCCTCACTTTCAGGGATATTCTCCACCCACTTCTCTTCTCCCACTCCCACAGGCACACCCTGAACCATGCTACCCCTGGGGATAGCATGCATCACCTTTAAATGTTAAACTTATATATCCCCACTCTCTGGGAACTCACCTTCTAACCTTCCAGGTCATTCATTACATTATTCCCAACACACCCATTCTTCGACCTACTTGAAATGTCCAGTTCACTGATCCTTTGCCCAGATCTCTAGAGTGTCCTTCTGTTTTAGCTCTCCAGCTCAGATTCCAATATCCAACATTTCAACTATTTTTGTACTACTGTCCTTCAATTGCATTGTTCTATCAAACATAATCCAGGACGATTTCAATTGTCCACCTGCATTAGAAATGCTGAGAGCTCCTGGGTTGGGTGTGCAGGACACATACCATTTTGATCTTTATTAAAAGTCGTGGTCACCTAACTCAACCTCAGTATTTCCTGGCAATCCTAAATTGGATGGTTGGATGGATGGATGGATGGATAATATTAGTGAAAACTTATAGAGATGCTAAAGAGAATCTCTGCACCCTTTGTAATGCCTTTGAGATGGGTGGCCCTTAGTCTAGCATTTCTAATTTTACTTCAAAACATGTGGCTTTGCAATTCTGAGAAAGAGTAAAGTTGGAGGCATCACAATTCCTGATTTCAAACTATATTACAAAGCTATAATAATCAAAACAGTATGGTACTGGCATAGAAACAGACACATAGAACAATGGAACAGAATTGAGAGCCCAGAAATAAATCCACATGTAGATAGACAGTGATATTTGATAAAGGAGTCAAGAATACTCAATGGGAAAAGGACAGTCTCTTGAATAAAAATGGTATTAGGAAAACTGGATATTCACATGCAAAAGAATAGACTGGACCCCTATCTTACACTGCTCACAAAAGTTAACTCTAAATGGATTAAAGACTTAACTGTAAGACATAAAAACATAAAACTACTACAAGAAAACATAAGGAAAAATCTCCTTGACGTTGGTCTTGGCAACAATTTTTTGGCTATGACACCAAAAGCACAAAGAACAAAAGAAAAAATTAACAAGTGGGATTACATCAAACTACAAGGCTTCCGCACAGCAAAGGAAACCATCAACAAAATGAAAAAGCAACCTATGGAAGGGGAGAAAATATTTGCAAACCATCTATTTGATGAGGGGTTAATATCCAAATAAAATAAGGAACTCATATAACTCGACAGTAAAAAACAAAAACAAACAAAAGATAGTTTTAAAAATGGGCAAAGTACTTAAATAAACATTTTTTCCAAAGAGGACATACAAACGGCCAACAAGTGCATGAAAAGGTGCTTGACATCACTAATCATCAGGCAACTGCAAATCAAAATCACAATGAGATACCACCTCACACCTGTTAGAATGGCTATTATCAAAAACACAAGAATAACAGTGTTGGTGAGGATTAGAGAAAAGGGAACCCTTGTGTACTCTTCTTGAGAATGTAAATTGATACAGCCACTATGGAAATCAGTGTGGAGGTTCCTCAGAAAACTAAAAATAGAACTACCATATTAAACAGCAATCTCATTTCTGGGTACATATCCAAAGGAAATGAAATCACTATCTCAAAGAGGTATTTGTACTCCCATGTTCATTGCTGCATTATTTATAATAGACAAGGTATGGAAACAACACAAGTGTCCATCAACAGATGAATGGGTAAAGAAAATGTGACACACACACACACACACACACACACACACACACACACACACACACTGGACTATCACTCAGCCATTAAAAAAGAAGGAAATCCTGCCTTTTGCAACAACATGGATGGACTTCAAGGGCATTATGCTAAGTGAAATGTCAGACAGAGAAAGACAAATACTGTATGGTCTCACTTACATGTGAAATCTGAAAAAACCAAATTCATAGAAACAGTAGAAGGGTGGTTGCCTGAAACTGGGAGGTGAGGGAAATGGGGAGAAGCTGGTCAAAGGATACAAACTTCCAGCTAGAAGATGAATAAGGTCTGGGAATCTAATGTACAGCATCGTGTATATAATAAACAAATTGTATTCTATACTTGAAAGAAGTTGTTAAGAGTAGATCTTAAATTTTATTACCGCCAGAAAAAAAAAAGAAGTAATTACGTGAGGGGATGGAGGTGTTAACTAACTTTATTGTGGTTATCATTTTGCAATATATATGTGTATCTAATCATCATATCATACACCTTAAAATTACATATGTTATAGATCAATAACATCTCAATAAAGCTGGAAGAAAAAGAAAGGAGAAAAAACATACATTTTCCTTTAGGGTAGATGTGTCTGTGTTGATCATAATTTCACAAGCACGTGACAATTTTCTGCCTTCATAACTCAGTCCATCATCACACAAGGAGGAGAAACTTTCCTGGGAAAAGAATGGAAAAACTCTGAAAGAGAGTGGAGGAGGAAGAAAGAATCTCAAGAATATGTGTCTGTGTATCAGAAAGAGATTGCCTGAAACGGAACTAACTGTGATATAAGCCCTGAAAGAGAAAGTGGAGGTTTATAGTGGCTTGTATCCACTAGGCTCTGAATCAATCTCAACATAGTATTATTGTTTAGTTTTCATCCGTTAATCAACAAATATTTTTGGAACAACTTATATTTGCCAGACACTGTTCCAGGAGTTTGGGAAACAGGAGTGAAGAAGACAAGAGGGTGCAGAGAAAAGGAAACCCTCCTACACTATTGGTGGGAATGTAAATTGGTGGAGCCACTATGGAGAACAGTATGGAGGTTCCTTCGAAAACTAAAAATGGAAATATCATATGAGCCAGCAATCCCACTCCTGGGCATATACCCGGAGAAAGCCATAATTCAAAAAGGAGTGAAGAAGACAGTGTCCTTGCTCTCATGGAGCCCAGGTTATAATGGGGAGAAAAGGTTAAAAAAAAAAAAAAAAAAAAGCAAGGACAACTAGATATTGAATGAGGAAGGGAGGGATATTTTAGATTGTGTGGTCATTCCTAAAGATGTAATATTTGATCTGAAAACTAATGTTGAAAAAAAGAACTATCTTTATGGAAATCTGAAACCTTGCTTTCCCCTCATGACTACAAGATGGCTGCCATAGCTTCAAGCATCACACCCTCATATAGCTTCCAAAGCAGGTCTGGGGGTTTATCCTTGCAAGAGTTTCCTTTTATCAGGAAGAAACATTTCCCATAAGCCCCAGCACACTTCCCTACAGGTCCCACTGGCCAGAACCAGGTCACATATCTACTCTCCAGTCACCAGCAAAAACGATTGCAATGATTGGTTGGGAGGAATGATGCTGGTGCCAGGGAAGGGTACCCTTCCCTGAGCACATGCTGCCCCAAACCTAAACCAGACTAGCCTGCTGTCCTCCAAGAGCAACAGTGAAGCAGCTACTGGAAGGACCAAGCTTGAGATATTTCATTTACCCAGGATATATGGATTTATCCAGTACCTAAGCTTGCACCAGGCACTGTACTAGTATTAGGAATAAAAAGAAGACCTAGACACCACTTTGTACCATCTCCTTAAAAACAGTGAGGGGAACTCCTTCTTCCCTCTTCCTCACTATTTCAAAGGTACAGTTCATGGCCACTTGCCACCCTGAAGCCCCCTCTCATCTTTTTAGTCTGAATGACTTCTTCTAAATTCATAGTTCACACTTACTCATTTTACAAATATTCATTGAACACATGAGCCATAAGGATTTTGCTAAAAAGACAAGGTCCGTGCCCTCACAGAGTTTTTATTTCAGTGAGATAGAGAGGTAAAGAGTCAATTACAAGAAAGAATAAAAAGAGGTGAAGCCTGGGTGCTATCAGGGTACCGAGAAGGAGCACCTCCACTCGTCCAAAGGTGGGGTGAGGGATGGTAGTAAGAAAAGATAAATTTCATTGAAGACGTCATTTAAATCAATATTTAAAGGATGAATAGAATTTAGGGAAATGAGTGTGGAGGTCAGGAGAGGGGGAGAAAGCCAAGGAGGCTAGTCCATCTAGAAAAATGAGTGTGTGCAAAGGGCCAGAGGTGGGGACAGAGAGCTGGGGGAAAGCAAAGGAAAGAAGCTCATTGTTGCTGGAGAAAAGAGTGGGAGGGGAGCACAGGTAGACATGAGTTTATAATGACAGGTGAAGGCCAGGTCAACATGGGGGCTAAACTCTTGGACTTTATCCGGAGAGAAGCCATTGAAGGGTTTGACATGTTTAGGTTTGCATTTTAGAAAAAGGCATTCTTAATCCTTTGCTCCAATCCCTTACCCACACTTCAGCCACGCTGCAAACAGGATGACCAACAAGACACTGTGGCAATAGACTGGGCCAGGGTGGTGGCCAAGGAGTGGGTGTTGATTGAGGAGGTCAGGGATTCAGTGAACCACAGGGCTGTGACCAGCGACGGAGCGGGCGGTGGCAGGGGGCTAGTTAAGGATGACTTCAGGCAGTTCTGGTTGGGGCACCTGGAGGGATGGTGGTGTCCTTCACTGGATGGATTCATTTTTGGACAAGTTATGTTGAGCTGCTTCCCACAGGGCACTGAACACAGTTGTGTTCATTAATTAATCTTTTTTATGACTTCTCTCCTCCCTCCCGCATCTTTCATATCAAAGCCCCTCCCTATCAGATAGACCTACTTCAATCTTCTCTTCAAGTTTTCATTACTCTGTGTCCCCCGAGTGAAGCCTGTAGTTTTTGAGACCCCACTATGAGCCAGGCACGGAAATGCAAAACAATTTCACCAGTCATCACTAATATGTTGTTGTTTTTTCTCAGCTAATACAAATCTAAGTCGTCTAATCAGACATTTAACGGTGTCAGTGATCAATGGGTTGCAATTAGTAATTGACCCGAATCCAACATTTTTCCTTGCATGTGTCTTTATTCACTAAAACAAACAAACACAAACCTCATCCCTTTACATTTTAAAGATTAATCTTATGGGACAGTATGATGGCACATAAACCGGTGTCCCTTCTGGGTGTTTTCCACGTGGTCTTTCATGTATATGCATTTTTTTTTACAACAAGCAATTTCACTATTTGAGGTTTCCCGGTACTAATTTTATAATATTGTGTAGTTACATGCCGGGGCTCCGAATATACTCTATCTCTACGTTTTAAGTAGTACCATGCCTGGATGAAGCATCAAAGAGAGAATAGTGAACTTAAAGGGACTTTAAAACATCTTGAAACAATAACAAGCCATAGACTGCAGCTGGGGCATTTTAAAACAGTACACAGGACTAAAACAATTGAACCAATTTGTCCTTTGTTCTCTTTATTGCATTCTTTATTACATTAGTACTGCTGAAAAAGAAACTCGAAAAGCATTAAACTTGGGTACCAAGCTCTCCAAAGTCCTCCCAGGGGCCTGGCTGGGACAGAGAGCGAGTTTCCGCCTCCCGGCTCCTGTGAAGTCCCCCGAGGACTCTCGCGCTCGGTCCCAGGGAGGCGACACGAAAGGAAAGGTCGCCGCTCCGAGCCCTCAACTCGCCCCGAGTTCTCCCTCAGGGCGGGAGGATCTGGACCGAACTTTGCCAAGTTTTCCGACAGGCCTGGCTGAGCAAATGCCGCTGCGCCCGTCGCCGTTACGCTCCAGCGGCAGGCCCGGCCGTGGGAAGTTTGTTCGAGGGTCTCCCGGTCTTCAAAAAAAGTCCCGGGAGGCGGGGGCACCACCCTGCCGGGCCGCACCCCCGTGGAGCGGGCGACAAGGGGGTCCCGGCGCCCCCGGGCACAAAGAAAGCGCGCCAGAGGATGGCCAACGACCTTGGAAACTCTGGACCATTTTAGGGTTGAAGTCACCCTAAGTGCCCTCCCTTTCCTCGCCGCTCTTTCTCTCCCGAATCCGCCCCCGTCCACCCGCGGCTTCACCAGCGGTGCCTTTTTCTGCTTTTTCTTTAAGGGAGTTGTCTGCGCTGGGCCCAGGAGGGGCCGCGCTGGGCGCTGGGCGCGGGGCCCAGCCCTTCCCGCCACGCCCCGGGGCCGCCCTTCCCGCCGGAGCCGGCTGATTGATGGCCCCGACCGTCCCGGGTCCCCCGCCTCGGCTCGCCCGCGAACCCGGCTGTGTGTTTTGGAAGCGGCGCAGCGGGCTGCAGCGCTGTGACGCCCGGAGCGGCCAGCGCCGCCCTTCCTTCCCCCTGGGCTCGGGCGGCGGCGCGGCGGCGGGTCCGGGCCGGGCGGGGCCGCGGGCTCCCGGGCGGAGGGCGGAGTGCGGAGTGCTGCAGGGAGGGGACTCCGGGGCGGGGGCTCCAGGGCGGGGGCGCGGGGCCGGGCGGAGGGCGGAGGCCGCGCCGCGCACGCCCAGCCCCACGGCCGCACCGCGCCTCGCGGGACAGGTTGGGCGGGCGGGGCGGCGCCCGGCTCCGGGGAATAATGAGTGTCTGTCAGGCCGTCCCCGGGTGACTGGGCGGGGCGGGGCGGAGGCGGCGCGGGAGGCGAGGGTGGCGGGGGAAGGGCGCAGGGCGGGGTGCGTGTTTGCGCTAGTGACTCGGCCGACCCCTCCGGCGGCTTCCTCCACCCAAGTGGGTGGGGACCCGCCCAGCCCGGGCGGCCGCGGCGGCTCCCTCTCCCCTCCCTGACCCTCCCACCCCGGGTCCCAGCCTCTACTTACCCCGCCAGCCCTGGGAGGCTCGCAGAGCGAGCGGCGCCGGCGTCATGTGACTGCCCGGAGTTGGTGCCAGGAGCCAGAGGGGAGCCAGGAGTGGAGCCGCGCGGAGCCGGGGCCCGAGCTGAAGCGCAGCGCGAGCGCCCGCCGAGCCGAGCCGAGCCGCGCCCGCCGCACGCGCGCCAGTCCCCGTCCCCTGCGGCCGCCAACGCCAACGCCGCCGGGACTGGAGCGCTGACACCACTGCATCCGCGGGTTTCCAGGCAGCCCGGATCCGGGCCTTTATTTCTCGCCTGCAGCGCTCAGCACCGCGCCTCGAAAAGTAAGTCCCCTCTCCCTCACCTTTCCTTCTCGCCCCGACTCCCGCTGCCCCCCTTTTCGGCTCGTCCGGTTTCTTTTTTTTTTTCCCAAGGTGGGGCGCGCAGTGAATGGGTTGGGGTGCAGCGCGGAGGTTGGGGCGCTCCTGGGCTTGGGAAAGTGCAACAGCTCCTGGAAGCCGGGGGTTGGGGTGGAGGAGGAGGCGAGGAGGAGGGGGGCCCCGGGCTCAGCGGTGGAAAGTGTGGGACTGGGGAGAGCCACCGTGCGGATCGGCGGGTGCGGGGAGCGAGGCTGGCGGCGCCCGCCGCGGCCCCAGTTAGGGCGCGGGCGGGGGCTCACCTGTGTGGTCCCCCGACAGCCGCTCGCCCGCCCGCGATTCCCTCCAAAGCCCCAGAAATCTCAGTTCCCTCCGCGTGTGGCAACGTTGTTTGGAGAAAGGTAGCGCAGAGGCCGCGCGCTCCCGCTCCTCCCCCTCCTGGTCCCCCACCCCCCGCGCTCTCCCCCTCCCCCTCCCCGCCCTCCTCCTGCGCCCCCAGCAGCCCCCCTCCTCGGACGGGGCGTGCTGCCGCTCACCCGCCGGCGGAGCAAACTTGGAGCAGCTTCGCGGGCCTTCTGGGAAGAAACTTGGGGCGATTGGGAGTAGAGGCAAACATCCCAGTCTCGGTGCTGGAGCCCAGGAGCTGCCAGGGCGTCTGGATTCCCGAGGGCAGGAGAAAGAGCTGGCCGGGTTTGGAGAGTCCTCCTCCGGTGCAAGGAGAACCTGCCGCAGTGTCTGGAGCAAGGATTGCAGTGTGACTGGAGGCGGAGAACGCCTTAGGCAACTGCCCGCAGTGTTAAGGGACCCGATCCGGGTGGGGACTGAGGGACGGATCCCTGGACCCGCACCCTTGGGACCTACCTTTCCGAGTGGCTTTTTTGGAGATGGCAGACAATACCTGGAATTGTCATAGCTACTTCTTTGCCAGATAAGAGAGAACACTCTACGCTGCTTTAAATTTTACAGCAATATACAGTAATACTAGATGAAGAACGTGTGAATGGGACTTTAAGTCAGGTTAAACGGAAATTGGTAATTGCTCACCGTCTTGTATTTCACTAAAATAAACATTTTACACTGAATTTTTTTTTACTGAGAATGTATTTTTCCATTAATGTCATCGAAGACACTTTAAATGTATTTATATTCTCACAAAAATCTAGTATATGGAGAAAAGTATGAAGTAGTATTCTGACTTCATTTACATTTAGTATCTGTGATTATTAAGCAAAATCAAGTGGGGAATAGGGCAGTTGTTCACTATAGGTTATTCCACAGAACAATTTTGTGCTGTCCTTTTTTGAGTGCTTTATGTATGAATTTGAGGAGCATTTTTAAAAGAGAAATCCATCGGGATGATAATCTGCCTAGCCCAAGAGAAGACTTGCTTCTAGGGAAAAAACAATTTGATAACACTAACATCTTCAAAATTTTGTGAGTTAGTAGTATCTTTAAAAGAGTGGATGAGTTTCTTCTGACTTGAAACATGGAGTATGGGAGTTGCCCTTATTCTGTTAACAGAACCTGAAATGGGATGTTTGATTAATTTTATTTAGCTCCCTAGAGAAACTGATATCTCAATTTCTACAGTCAGTGGGGTTTGCTGCAGAACTGTTAGAAGAAAGCAGCCTAATGTACTGTGGGTGAGGTCAGTGAAGATAGGCTGTAAGGAGCATTCTGTTTGCATGAAGAATGCAAGTATGAAAATCCTAACGTGAGAACAACAAAAGTAACTGCTTAGACCACAGAACCTTGTCAGAGGTAAAACATGACAACATAGCTTTAGAGAGAGCTATTGTTTTTTTCACTGCAAAGTTTCTAAATTAAAACCCAATCTTCTGGTTGCTCTGGACACAGTGATGCCTTTTTTTTCTTCTTTTTTTTTTTTTTTTTTTTTTACCTGTAGTTATGTCTACACACAGATTCTTAAATCTCTGCTATAATAGAAACCTGAGTTAAACAGTACTGGCTAACAAAATAAAGAGAGAAATTAGAAAAGGACTGGTGAGTGGATTTTGCTACCTTAAAAATACCTAAAGGAAAAATAGACATTTTAGGATATCTTATACAAATTGATACTCTATTCTGCAGATTGTATAACAATTTTGGATTAAATGAAATATCAGGAACAGAATCACATTCTCAAAAGGTGGATTTTTGTAGATGTGTGTACATGTAGAACAGATGTGCAGCTGTGTGGAAGTATCTTTGTAACTATGAAGTTGAAAAAGACAGTGAAAATTTGGGGTGACTCTAGATGTCCCACACTCTTCATCTTAGAATTTAGTTCTGTGGCTCAGGGACACTTACAGTTGGTCCCACTTCGGTTATGTGGGATGACCCCAGTGTCAACTGAATTCTCAGCAGCTGTGCTGTGTCTCATTTTCCTCTTGATGCTCTGAGGCTGAACAGTGATCATTACCCTATTACCCTAACCCAGAATTTGATGGTGGCTAGAGACCAGCCATTAGGATGGGGGAGAAAGAGACAAAAGAAATTGGTAGGGAGGCTGGTGTTAATTAGGAAGGTTTCTGCTGCTTGAATATGATAAAATCACATGTTCACTTACGGTGTTTACTGTATGTGGAAGCTCCTATTTGTAAATAGGGCAGGTCCCCTGTATAAAGCTGGTGTTATTTTTCACACCCATAGAACAAACACCTCCACCCCCCTGTTGTTGTCTTAAAAAACTCCAGCTGCTCATGAATATAGGGTCAGGGAGGGCCGGCTAAATGTTTCTCTGTGCTTTCTCTCCAGCACAGCCAGCAGAGCTGTTTCCTGTTCTTTGTTTCAAGGCTGGGGTTTGCGTCATACATTCCAAGTGGCATATGTGTGCTCTTTCCTGTTTCAGGCTGTTTTCTGGTAGATCAGTAGCCCAGACCAGGCCATGGTCCCTGCCCCTAAACTCCCTATCCCCACCCAGGGAGTTATCATGTCTCCACACACTTAGATTGCCTAAGATGCCTGTGTTATGTCATAATGAGAAGTCAGTTAACCTTTTCACATACACCCTTTGCTCCCATGTGTTTATATGGGTGAATAAATACTTTTACCTTTTTTAGTTTATCATTGCCAACTTGTGATTTTAAGACATGTGTGTGCGTGTTGGCTAGAAATCTAGAGGAGGCTGTTTTGTTTGTTTGTTTTTCATTCTTGTTTTGAGATAGGCATTTTGCCCTGAAGCTGTCAATTTTGGATGGGGTTACCACCTTACAGTTTAGAAGATCTAGCATGATCTGAGGGATGTGGCTCACCCTTGCATTTAACACAGGACACTCAAGGCACAGGAGGCTTCATGGGTTGGAGAACTCAAGCAGTCTTGGCAGCTTGGACTGACTTGGAAGTCTTGCTTATGTTTTAAGGGAGAAATCTTCTATTGAAGCAAAACATAAGATGTATTGAGAGTACTACAGGATTATTTCTTTTTAAGGCAAAGATTTTACTGTATGCTACATCTGATTTCCAAACTGTTCTAAGAATAAAAGGCTCAAAGAAAAGGAGAACTGGAATAAGTTCATTTAATGATAGTTTGGAAATTTTTAACCTTATATTTTGAAGACAGAAGGAGAATGCTCTTGTTTTTATTGTTTTACAGTAACAACTTTCTCATAATCCCCTCCCCCCCCCCCTTTTTTTGGGTATATTCTGTCAGTTGTGAGTTTGCAAATTTCTGGGTTAACCATTTAAAACCTACTTTAACAAACTATGTTTCTCTTGGTTCTCCAGAAATGAAATTTTAAAAGCAAGGTTGGAAAAGAAAACTTTTGACAAGTTTCCCCCTTAAATGTCTTATTTGGGGATTTTCTCTAAAATCTAAAGGAATTATCTGCAGTGTTCTCTAATGGAATTAATGGAAAGAGTTGCTGAGGAAGCACATCAGGCCCTACCTATTCTTCCCCAAATCGGTAATAATAATAATCATGCTTTGGCTTTAACATCTCTTCCCATCACGCTTTTCTTTGATAGATAAAAGGGAAATGCACAATATGCTATTAAAGTTACTAGGGTCAAATAGTAGGATATTGACAACCTTCCAAGAAAAAAGGTGGGAGTTTGGAAAGTTTCAATAAGATTTTTCCTTTCTTCTTTGGAGGAAGCAAACTTGAAATACTAAGCTGCTTGTAGGACAAGAGGCCTTTAAACTAAATTCATAAGTAACCCAAATTGAAGTAAGTTTTTTGGTTTTAGTTCCAAAGTTGTGAACAAAATTCAACTAGATTTGGTAGACTGAGTCTTTATTTGGCTTACCCCAAATCATTCTTTCCTCCCTATTTGTTGGGAGAGGGAGGTGGTTAATAGAGATGCTTAGGATCTAATATATTCTGTCAGGAAAAATTCTGCAAGCTTTTAAATGTAAGCTAAACAGTTGGGAAAAATTGTACCAGTCTGATAGTTATTATAATTACCAAAAAAGTGAGGGCGGTGAACACAATAGTTTCATCTCTAAACCATGTAAATCATTTATCTCCATCGCCCCCCCTTTTTAGATACTTGCCTTCTTAATTTGTCCAAATCAACATTTCTGCTATAAAATGAACAGGTTTCTTAAGTGGTTCTTACTCTCTGTTTTCACACCCAGTTATGTTTTAAGAAAAATAAATACAGGCAACCTCATCCTTTAAGTATCAGGAATTATATTATTCTGGAAATTGGGTTTCTTTCTGAAGTGCTTCAGTTATCATTGGTTATAGCTTAAAAAAAAAATCCTAGAGACATAAAACAATTGATATCTGGTTTGCTAATATGTAGTATTCCAGCCAAAACTTCTGATGGAGTGAGTTGGAAGGGAAGAATTATGATAGCTTTTAGCATTCTCATTTTCAAGCCTGATCTGTCCCTTTCTTAGACCCCGTTTCTCATCTGAAGCAGTAATGCCAGAGCTCGAGACAGGAAACCAGACAGCAGTCTGCCCTGATAAGAGAGGGCATTGTCTAAGGAAGGTAGCCCTGCTTTCCCCCCTTCAATTCTCCTTCCTTGAAATTTAGTAGTAATAAGAGACACAATGCTGTAGACACAGTTTCTGAACCAGAACTAGGACTGTTTTTTCCCACAGCAAATATATGTATGTATATACATATAAACACATACACACACATACATATATATATATATATACACACACACACATATATATGTATGTCTATGTATATCCTTTTAACTGGCTCTGTGCTCTTTCTGGAATGTCACCATAGTTAATGGCACATTCGAAAAAATTATCAGTATATTTTGTATCTATGGGTCAGAGTATTTAATAGTAAGTTTCTTTCTCTAGCAAAGCAGGTTCCTAGAGCTATTGGAAACTCATTCCTTTGTGTTGGCAGGCCGAATACATTATCACTTCCCCCATCTCATTATTAAGGGGAGCTGGAGACTGAATGTAGTAAGCTAAGTGGCCCTTCAGCCCATGCATTCCGTGTAACCCTGGGTCTAGCTCTTACCCTCTTCCCGGAAGGGGGTGCCTCCTGAGACAGCCCCCTTCCAAGAGGACGCTGAAGGAGCCCAGCTTAACCTGGGACATGCTTAAGATGGTTGCCAATCTCTAGAAGGCCTGGGGCTCTCCAGGGATGGCCTGGAGCTAGTCTCAACCCAGATCAGTGGAGTTTGGTCAAATCGAGCCAGAAGAGGTTCTGCAGACACTGAGGTCAGCGCCTTCTACCCTGGAGAGCGACCTGTGATCCATGTGGGGTTTTTCTCCTTTGTCCCATATGCTCTTCATTCTAACTACTGTTCTCTGAGTCTAATCACTGAAATCCTCTCTTCTGTTTGTTCTTGCACTTTACACCCTGGTACCTTCCAAAGCTTTGCACCCCCCAAACCGCTAACATTAGGAAGTTCAAGTTCCTGTTCCACTTAGTTCTCCAGACAAGGGTGTTTTGTCTCCCAAGCCTCCTGAGTAAAGTTTTCACATTTACTTTGCGTTTCAGGTTTTAGAAGGTGATTTTAAGGCTAGCTGCACTGGCCCCTGGGCAAATTTTCCTTGTGTGACCCCTGGTGTACAGTCACTCTGAGGTCCTTGCCCTTCATTTTATCCTAGCATGTAAGAAGGGTAGTTTGACATCCATTCATGTATTCATCTCACAAGTATTTATTGAGCACCTACTCATTAGAGCTAATCTAAGATTGCAGTCATTTTTCTCAGTTATGCCACAAGATGGAGTAGGTCCAGAGTGATCTAACCTGAAGAGTCGCTTGGAAATCGTAATTGTCCGCTGGAGCCTCCCCATGGCACTGCCTTCCATGGGCCAGTGTGGCACACACGCCCCACGCCCCTGGCCCCAGGGGAGTGCCCCAACTATAAGATGATTCTACTTCAGAGTGAGTCCCAGAGCACAGAGTGGAGCAGAACAGAAAGAGCCGTGGGTCTGCAGCGGACACACTTGGCTTCTTGGCTGCAGCTCCAGCCAGCTCTGTGAATTTGGGCGAGTCTTTTCACCTCTGTTCCTCCATTTCCTCATTTCTAAAATGGGGACGAGGACCTGACCCTTCCACCTTTGTACAGTTATTATGAGGATTTCCGTATTTACTTGGGTGAAGCTGCCAGTTTTTTCTGAACAGTTATGGATGCACTGGCTAGAAAGAATAATCGGCTAATTTGGGGCCTTCAGAATGTGTCTTTTGATGTTGCGTCCGGGCATGCACTGAGACGGGAGGCATCAGGGACCAGTGGGAAGGAGTTGAAGTCACCACTGCTGTAAGTACACTACCCCTGGTTCCAGATCCCCGAATGACAGACCTGTCTGCAGAACTCTCCATCCCACTCTTGATGTGTGTTGACCCCTGCCAGGGAGACAACAAGGTGGAGTGCCAGGTCCACCACCAGCCTTGAAGTCTGACTACTTGGGGTTCGAATCCCAGCTCTACCACTTTACCAGCTGTGTGATCTTGGGCAGATTAATTTACCTCTCTGTTTCGGTGTTATCAGTAAAATGGGAAGGTAGTACCTCCCCACCTCATAGGAATGAAATGACACAGTCCATGTAAAGAACAGCACCCAGTGAGTGCCAGTAGGAAACCTGTGACATCACTGAGCCCCTGCCTTTCCTTGGTCAATAGAAGAGGCTTAAAACAAAACAAACCTAGTGTTTGTTACACACACACACACACACACACACCCCTTGAAGTCGCCTCTCTTGCTGTCATTTTTTTTCCCCTATCTTAGGTTTTAAAACAGAGTAGAGACCTTGACACTAGACTTGTTTAGAAGATTTCTGGGTGGGTAATAAAAAAAATAATTTAAAAAAAAGGATGATGCTGATAAGGTCTCTGGAGGACCCGGAGCAGGCAAGGTTAAAGTTAGGAGCATACCTTTTTTTTGAGGAAGTTTGGTTTAATAGGTTTCCTTTAGGTTAGGTCCCCTTACTCCTATTACTTATTTAAGGGAGGGGGGTTTTTTTGTTTGTTTTATTTAAGGGAGATTTCAAGTGCATTTGAAGGGAAAGGGAAGTGACTGTGGGACTCCTCATACCGGCTCAGTGCTTTTATATTCACTCCTTTGGGCCTGGCAAAAAACTTAGTGGATATTCCTGATCTCCTCTGGGGAGCAGGGAGGGAGCGCCTCTAAGGAGGTGTAAAGCACTCCTGTCCTCAGGTGCCGCCAGTCCGGGTGGTGGTCCTGGGCAGACCATTTGTAAAGCAGAAAGGCCCAGCCTATCTAGGTAAGAAGAGGTGGCCTCAGATTGGTCAGGGAGCAATCAGCTGGCTGCGCCAAGCGGCGAGGGCCTTGAGCTGGTCTTTGAAGAATTAGGAGGATTTAGATAAGCCGGAAGGGGACGGGCATTCCACCCTGGTTGCCCAGCGTCAGGGCCGAAAATGAACAAAGGCGGAGTGGGGAGGCGGGGAACAGGGCAGCCAGCATGGAGGGCGCCTGGTGGAGCTGGGGCAGCTGGTAGGAGAGGGGACGCCGAGCATGGTGCTTGAACTGACTCTGCAAGCCCTGGGGGTCCCGTCGGAGGAAGGTTTGGGAGCTTGGGAAAGACCAGCTGAGAAGAGGGCTTTGAGAAATGTAGGTGGCAGGGGCGTCAGGATGGATTCTCCATCCTGGATTAGACTAGTGGAGGTGAGACCCCAGTAGCACACTCTTGAGGTACTGAGGGCCTGGCCCCCTGGTGGCAGCAGTAGGTGTGCAGAGAAGAGTCGGGGAGGAAGGCTTAAAAGAGGACCTCTAGGTTTCCATGGTGAGTGACGAGAAGATAAGGCAAATGGGGGAGGGGAGCAAGGAGGAGGAGGGTTTCCATCTGGGACGGGTTGAATTCTCTTACATAGCACTGGTGCAAAACGCTTTTTTGTTTGTTTACTTTTGAAGGAAGAGGGCAGTATTAGCTCAGTTCCACATCCAGAGGTTCTGTGGCTCTGAAATAAACGCTTAATGGAGCATCCTCGGGAGCTGGGGGAAATACCACCACTTCTTTCTGGTTATTTGCAAGGTTCCAGCCATCTCCGCTCAGGCTGGAATTTCCAGGAACTGTCAGCTGACCTGAGCCAATTGGTCCCTCCCAGGGCCACCCACCCCACCCCGGCAGGGCGGGGCCCCATGGGTGGAGGCCCTTTAGGGTGGAGTTGGGTGGGTCTCCAGCGATAGGGCACCCAGCGGAGAGACAGCGGCAGTGGCCTCACGCAGCCCTTCTGGGTCTGATTATATAACACTTCACAGAAGAAAACTGAGGGCTGAGGCAGATCTTGTAAGACGTGTACACAGCAGGAGTACACATTAGAGGTGCTTTTCAATTGAGTTGAGGTTGCTCGCCCTTAAAACTAAATTACAAAATTGTGCGAGAGCGTGAAGGACGAGACTGAGTCTGTAACCTCAGTAGGGAAAATGATGAGTGTTCGCTAAAATTTCTCTAAGAAAGATGTTGTAGGCCACTAACTAGGTGGCATTGAACTTGAGAGTTTACTAAAGGGTATGGGCTTGGGTCTCCCCTCCCCCACCCCTGCTCTGCTGGGCTCCAGCTGGAAATGTGTAGGGAGGTTGCTTGGTTGTTACCTTTGCACCTGTCCTTATTTACATGCAAAGGCAATTGCTTCACTTGGTCTTTCCGAAGTACAGGGTGTGGGCAGAATCTTATCTGAAGCCATGTCCTGTTTGGACAAGTCAGACTGCCTTGGCAACTCTCCATAGGGTGGAGCAGATGGGCGGATGCAGGAAAGTAAAGTTGGGTGGCTTGTTAGCCGAGAGGGGAGAGGGCGGATTGTTTGCTCATGGGTCATTACAGTTAATCTGAAACTAAGTAATTAACTCCTTCCCCATTTACAAAACATTTTCATGTAAAATAACGAATTTATGAGGGGCAAAGATTCAGAAGTGTTCCATGGAGTTTTTCCTTTCGCACCAGCAATAGAAGACTGAGCTAGGAGACAGATCACCGAGTGACATGAAAACGAGACGCCTTTCCAGGTAGGTGCCAGCATTTGGCTGTCCTGAAAGGAGGCTCTGACTTAGAAATGCCTGCTTACATCTGTTGTGTGGCCTCTTGTATTTCTGGCCGGAGCAGCTGCCTTTAAATATTCAACTCCTGGGAGCTCTTGGAAGAGTTTGGGTACAAAAGTAAAGAAAGAAAATTTCTTTGGAAAGGAAGTTTAGCTACAGGGATGTTGCCTGCCTGCCCTGGTCCTCCTCCTGACCAAGAATTACACACACACACACATTTTTTGTTTGTTTGTTTTAACTCTTTTCTTAATTTTTTTCCCTGAAGTTCCTTTGGGGAGTAAGGGGTGAGGGAAGGCAACATGCTTCCCTTCTTTAACATCCAAACACTTGGGAGAATTGAAAGGGGCGCTTACAGACGGTGTGTTGGTTTGACCATCCTGTTTTTCTCCTTACACCTGGGTGAGGTCGGCTAGGAAACAGATTAGCTTTGAGAGAGGCAGGTAATCTTGAGCCTTAGGGTCAGGCTGCGCTGGGGGAGAAGAATACAGGGAACCTTTGAGTGCATTAAACAGGAGATGAGAAGGGACAATGTCAGAAGCAAATCCTGATATATCACCAAGAAATTGACTTGAGATGCACACATTCCCCCTCCAGACCCCGCTCCGTCCCCCGCCTCACACCTCTCTCTCTGTGTGTCATGCTTCTAAGGAAGGGGCAGTTATTTATAAGGTTGTTTCTGTAATAAAATGAGCTGTAGCTTCAAGACAAGCTACTTTCAAAGGAGGCTGGCAACATAACCTCCTCTTACATTAAGGCCTGTCTGTATTTCTAAGCTCTGCGGCTTATTTGTACCCTCATAAAGCAATTGTCGAGTAGGCCTCTTGGAGGGCTGAAAAGGAGATGAAACTATATTGCTTGTGAAACTTCATGTAAGTGATTCACCAAAGCTTTTTAAGACATAAACATGTGGTTGTGCACTTTGGCAAAATTCTGAGCCTTCTTTTGACATCTGAAAAGTCAGAAGTATAAGTAGAGAGAGTGTGATGGGAAATCTGTTTCTTCCTTTTGGAGGAAAATTCAGTTGTATTGGCCCTTCCCAGCAAAATAACACGGTTGGGGGAAGATGACATTTGTTCCAGTGATGGAAGATTATTTTGGCAATGGTGATGTTCCTATATTTTTGCTTTTAAGGCACCTTGATAACTTAGAAGCTTTTTTAAACCAGTTTTGCCACTTTTTTCCCCCTTGTAAATGCAGTTGTATTATCCTGGTATTGCTAGCTTAGAATGTATGTTTCCTAAGCTAGTTAAACACAACTAAGATGTAAATGTGTTAATGTTTGGGAAATAGTTGTAAGAAAAAACAGAACCATTTTGGGGGGCCTTCTCACCTCTGTGATAAGAATTCCTGAGCCTAGTTAAAACCCCACTACGTTTAAAGACCTTGATGTTGGCAAACTCAATTTACCGCCTCTGTCCTAGTCTTTATACTTGTTTTAGTGCGCCACCTAATGGTTCTACTTGGGACTGCTGTCAGGGTTGTGTAGTAATAGTTCTACAGCCTTTGTAGTTTACTCAGCATTCTTTTAACATGATGGTAAATAGCCCCAGAGCACTGAGTCGCCCACGCGTTAACAAAAGCCACTAAGTTTAGGAACCCCAGTTCTTCCAGTGCGTGAGTTACTTCCCAGTTATATGGAAGGCCCTTTGGAGACACTGCGGTCACTCTTTTCTGATTCTAGATCAGAACCCAAAGACAAGGTCAATGCTCATGGCAAAAAGTGGTCTGTTCAGAGACAGAAACAGTAGGTACAGAGTCTAGACGTTTTCTGCAATAAATAAACAAAAGCCTGATTTGTGTTAATGTATTTGATTCCCTTTCTAAATTTGGTTTCTTTCTAGCTTAGCTTCCGTCTTATTTTTATTAAAAGTTTTAATTATAGAATTAATAAATTTAAAAACGGGCACACAGGTGTGTATAAAGCTGCTGCCCCACCCCTCCCAAGAAGCTCTTGTTAAGTAAGGGTTAGGGTGTGTCTTTTTCTTTTCTTTTTTTTTCACCACATGACCTCCTCATTCCATATTGTGTGACTATCACTGAAAGTATAATCAGTCATTTTAGAAGCTACCAAATGGAGAGCAAAGTGCTGTTAAGCATGTGAGTGGACAGTGAGTTTGGTTCTGTTCATAGTGATATTTGAATTTTGCACAGACTTTTTATTGTCCGGTGATGCATTATTTAGTTAGGAGTTTCAAAATGAGGTATTCTCAATTGTATCTTGCTTCTTCATTTATTAATTCTAATACTTGTGTATGAGAAATATCCCTTCATCAGTGATTGAGTTACTCTTTGAGGTACAGTTCTGAACAAATAAACATACCTTTACAATTTTTTTAATAAAAATGAATCAGGTTTTGTTAGAAGGGATGCTTTATGTTAGATGATTTTTTCTCATAAGTCTTTCAAAGCACTGATTTCCCTAAATTTAGATAAAACACAAAAATTAAAGAATGAAAGTAATTTAAATAATGTCTTAAAATGACCCAAGCTATAGCAGGTTAATGTGTAATTCATTTCTAAATGGGTTCAGTACTTATTGCTATAGGCATTTGAAAAAGTTATTGAAGGCTTTATGAGCTAAATGATGGTATTAAAATTTGAACCAAAATGAGCTACAGAGCCCATCATCTTAATTCCACTGTGCTGCTCCTGCTTGTAGGAAAGGAGTCCAGGTAAGGCAAGGTATGGAGATGCTAGGAAGCTATTGCGATGGTACAGCAGTCAAGTGACAAGACCCTATGTAAGATCTCATACAGGATGTAGGCAGCTATTACCTTTGAAACTGAATTTAGTCTGAGTTTTTTAAGGGTGGAGGGGATTGACCTCTAAGGCTAGGTGTATGTTAGCAAAGAGACAAGTACCTGGCATTTCCGAAATCGGAACCAACAAATTTAGTGCTGTTTGTACAGTATATAGATCCAAAAATTGTGTGCATATTCAGTGATATAAACGACTTAAGAGGGCAAAAAGAGTTTTTTTGTTTTGTTTTAATCTCATTTGAGTTTTTCCAAAACCTTGAAGGTAATTGTTTTAGGAAGTAGGCAAAGGAGGTGTCCTCTGCATTTTACATGTGAAAAAGGGTCTCCCTCCTCCTCTCCCTCATGTCAGGGGTCAGGTGCAGATCTCCTGCTTGAGTCTACAGATCAGGACTCTTTTCCTTACACTCCTGAGAATGTGAGTACTTTTGTTTAGAAGGATTTGCAGCAAGATACTGTCTAGTGGAGTGGATGAATCTGTAAGAGTAAATTAAATTTAAAAGGCTTGGGGGAGGATGACCAGCTGTGGGTCGAGGCTGCTGAATTATCTGACCTCATTGATATAAGGGGGCTATCTCACGTCTTTTGTTTACGGTCCGCTGTAGGGCCCTGGACAGCAATTCTTAGAACCATATCCATCTGTACAGCTGCTAGCCTGGGAACTGGTTAATAATAGATCCAAAGACACAAAAGGGGTTTTCATCCTTCACTATGAAATCATCCATTTTTCACTGGCTGTGAGGTTTGTTCTTGCTGGGATACAGAAGAGGGTGGTAGCACCATTGATTTGAGCAGCCTGGTATCAAATTGTGTTCACAGATTATAATACGTCCTGTGATGTAGGAAAATATAATTTTGAAGTCAGGGCCTTATGTTGAGTTAATGATGATATTCACGTGTTGTCACAAGACCCAGGACAGTCTTTCTTCAGCAAAGCAGTGAAGCACAAGAACTACACAGTATTACTTTTATAATTGGGTGTGATGATATCTTAGTTTAACCCATAGAGCATGGACACCGCTGGCTACAGAATCGCTATCATGGAGGTGGGGATGGGATGTTTACATACTGAAATACAGGAAGTAGTCTAAACCAGGGATTTCTATACCTTTTTCTGGTAGAACTCAATCTAGAACTTGTTTACGTTCCCACCCAAACCAAAGTAATACATAAAGACCTCACTTCTAACCAAATTTGCATAGGAGGTGCCTGAAGAAAGTTGTTGATGATCTGGGTAGTATGTGGGCGGTGATCCTATAATGTATGAAATGCAGTTAAATGTTCAGCAGACTGAATATTTTGTCTTGTGAGGAAGCGATTATTTGATGTATTTTAGTGCCAGAAGTGGACAGTGTAGAACACAGGAGGAAAGGGATAACACAAGCATAACAAAAGAAGAAGAGAAAGATCCAACAGAATCAAGATGGACATTTTCTTTACATTAGGCTAAAGATTGTCTTATTTCCTTATGAGGAGAAATTGGAGTAAATACAAGGTAATAGTCTTCATATAAAAAAAGTACTTAGAGGGCTTCCCTGGTGGCGCAGTGGTTGAGAGTCCGCCTGCCGATGCAGGGGACACGGGTTCATGCCCCGGTCCGGGAGGATCCCACATGCTGCGGAGCGGCTGGGCCTGTGAGCCATGGCCGCTGAGCCTGCGTGTCTGGAGCCTGTGCTCCGCAGCGGGAGGCCACAGCGGTGGGAGGCCCGCCTACCGCAAAAAAAAAAGTACTTAGAAAACCACAAGCAGGGACCGGGAACTCAGGACCTGAATTTAGGCATTTCTCAAAAGAAGAAATGTAGGGAATTCCCTGGTGGTCCCGTGGTTAGGACTCTGTGCTTCCACCGCAGGGGGTGCCAGTTCGATCCCAAAAAAATCAACTTGTAAAAGAAGAAATGTAAATGGTAAATAAAAATGAAAAAGACTCAGCTTCAATAATTAAATCAAGAGACTAAAAATCGTTTGTCATTTTGATATTAACAAATTAGCAAAGTTTTAATTTTTATAGAGTATCTTTGCTGGATGATACAGCAAATGCTTTGGTAAAAGTACATGCTTCTCACTCTAGAATTCCCCTTCATAAAATTTATCCTAAAAATTAAGGATGCACAGGAGGATGTAAGTATAAAAGTGCTCATTGCTATCTGTAATGGTGAAAATTTAGAAGCAACTCAAGTGCCCAACAAGAGGAATTTTTAAAAATCTGATTGGGGACTTCCCTGGCGGTCCAGTGGTTAAGACTCTGTGCTTCCTCTACAGGGGGCCTGGGTTTCATCCCTGGTCGGGGAACTAAGATCCCACAAGCCGCAAATATCTGATCGGTTCACACAGTGGCACACTGAACTTGATGGTATGGAACCGCACTTACTGAAAAAGAAACATTTTCCCAGTAAACTGTTAGGTGAAATTATGGGTACTATGTAGTATGCATATTACAATCCACTTAAAAAGAGAGTTTGGAGGGATAAAGACAGATATTCACGATGGTTGGTTCTAAGTTGTCTTTTTGCCTGCCTTGTTTTTTCCTGATTTTTCTGTAACAAAAGGGGGAAAGGAAAGGTGTTTAACATTCATATATAATGTTAACTTCTATTGAGCTGCACAGTAATCTTTTTTTTTTTTTTTTTTTTTACTTTCTCTGAACCCTTAGTTCTAATTAATTTATTTATTTTGGCTGTGTTGCATCTTCGTTTCTGTGCAAGGGCTTTCTCTAGTTGTGGCAAGCGGGGGCCACTCTGCATCGCGGTGCGTGGGCCTCTCACTATGGCAGCCTCTCTTGTTGCGGAGCACAGGCTCCAGACGCGCAGGCTCAGGAGTTGTGGCTCACGGGCCTAGTTGCTCCGCAGCATGTGGGATCCTCCCAGACCAGGGCTCGAACCCGTGTCCCCTGCATCAGCAGGCAGATTCTCAACCACTGCGCCACCAGGGAAGCCCTGCACAGTAATCTTGAACAAGCGTGGCTGCTCAGAAGAGGCTGTACCTATTGTTCCTGAAACATCAGGGTTTATGTATTTGAGTTAGAAATGCCCGTTGGCTCTCACCCGGTTATGACCATGGAGTCTGGTTTTAATTACATAAAATGGCATCTTTCATAGGTAAGGGAAACAAATTCCAACCATTCCGGGGGCAGGGGAGGGGAAGGAGCAGAGAGGGGGGAGGGGTGGGGAATATTATATATATATTTCTTCTACTGATTTATATTGAAAGTAACCTTGGGATTTAGAGAGACACTTTGTTTTGTTTTCTAGGCCAAACACCAGAGCACCCTAGAAAGCATAATTAAAAGAATGCTCATGTTTGACCCAGTCCCTGTCAAGCAAGAGGCCATGGATCCTGTCTCGGTGGTAAGTTTTCCAAAACCAAACACCTCTTCTTACTTATTCCAAGTGGTAATAACTCTACTGTGTGTTGTGTTATTCCTTAAAGCCACTCGTTACTTGACAGGCATTTGATGGCAAACTTTTCTGAAAGCCCCTGGTAGTAAGTGAGGTAAATACCCTCCTAGCAACTGTGCCCCATTTAATAACTGGGATCCATGTTTCCTTAAGCCCTGTGCCCCAAAGCCCCACCTGCCCCCAAGATGTGATCAGCGCAGAACTTGGGCCACAGGAGCATCTGCTCACAATAGAAGTAGTTTTACAAAACCCCCTCAGTTACCAGTTTTTTAGTTTGAGTTCTCAGGATTATTGGTTTTGGCAAGAATAAGTTTAGCCAGATTAATTTTTTAAAATTAACGTGTATTTAGGGACATTAAAAAAAAACGGGTATGCAATGTTTATCATGATTAGGAAGCAGTTTCCAAATGTACCTACAAGAAATCTGCATCAAGAACGAGTTTACCCATAGTTCAAAAAGAGTCATGTACCGCAGTGTTCATTGCAGCTCTGTTTACAATAGCCAGGACATGGAAGCAACCTAAATGTCCATCGACAGATGAATGGATAAAGAAGATGTGGCACATATATACACAACGGAATATTACTCAGCCATAAAAAGAAACGAAATTGAGTTATTTGTAGTGAGGTGGGTGGACCTAGAGTCTGTCATACAGAGTGAAGTAAGTCAGAAAGAGAAAAACAAATACCGTATGCTAACACATATATGGAATCTAAAAAAAAATGGTTCTGAAGAACCTAGGGGCAGGACAGGAATAAAGACACAGATGTAGAGAACGGACTTGAGGACACGAGGAGGGGGAAGGTAAGCTGGGATGAAGTGAGAGAGTGGCATGGACATATATACACTACCAAACGTAAAACAGATAGCTAGTGGGAAGCAGCCGCATAGCACAGGGAGATCAGCTCGGTGCTTTGTGACCACCTAGAGGGGTGGCATAGGGAGGGTGGGAGGGAGATGCAAGAGGGAGGAGATATGGGGATATATGTATATATATAGCTGATTCACTTTGTTATACAGCAGTAACTAACACACCATTGTAAAGCAATTATACTCCAATAAAGATGTTAAAAAAAAAGAAGCGTTTACTTAGAGGTGTTTTTCACTTGAAATCACCACCCAGACTATATAGAAGAGTTTCTTAAACATGTTTGTGAATGTCGTTTTTTTAAATACTGGAAGAAAAAGAAGTACTCCATTTTATCTCATGTAGTGTTTAGGCTGTCCTTCAAGGAACTGATTAAAAAGATGAAAACTGGGGGAGGGGGGGAACTCCTTGGTCCTTTTGCATGTAAAAATATATTAAGAATAAAGTGATTTGCTTAAACTTCTAGCAGCCATATGGAGCTGTGACTGGGGAGAAGCTAGGGAAAGAATGAACTTGACCCTGAGGATGGAATTTCGTATCACTCAGAAGAGTCTGTGACTGGGAGGGAATTACGTTCACTGTTTTTTTCAACACATTAGTGCTAAGCTAGCCCCTCCTGTGAGCCAGGCCCCTCTACATGCTTCTCGGCCACCAGGGAACAAGTAATTAGTCCAGGTGTTTATAGAGGTGCAACATCAGTGCTGTGGAGGTGGGACATGGGTGACAACAGAAAGGTGTCCGACTGCAAAACAGGGAGTGGTTGAGACTTGAGGAGATCTAGTTTAGTGAATATAACAAGGCCACGCTTCCAATTCTGTCCTGCTCTTTTCTTCCATGGGCTTGGAAAATACTCACAAGGGGAAAAACTTGGCCTGAGTTGTGTATCTGAAGGTTGGTAATGACACGCTTGCAAAAATTAGATCATCCTTATGCACTGGCTGTGGAGGTTCCTGCCAAAACTGTTTATACAAGACACAGGGGTCACTCCGAGGCCCTTGGAACTGAGTTGCCATGGAGATTACTGTGCCAGTGAAGTGTTTACCACTGTGTACAGTGAAAAGTTAAGTCAGGAAATAACATTCACCTTCCTGCATGATAACTGGATAACTGCGTGTCTGAATATGATAATAACAGAGCAATAAGAACTATATTAATCAAAACACTAAATTGACTTCTAATGTTACTCGTTTGGTCATCAACCCCTTCTCCCAACTGCTGCATGATCATATTGGAGGAATATTAAGTTATACAATTTCCCCATTAATTATATCCTTGAAATATGAATAGGTTTTTAGTACTGAAGAATATGATTAATTTGATAAATGACGCAGGACCATCAGTGATGCATTTTGTAATCAGGCATGGGAATGTGTCACAAGAGCCTAATTTAAAGCTAAAATGAAGTTGGCACAATACAGTTAAGTGCAAGGAAATACACTTTGCCGAAAAAATGGAAATAAGATTAGTTTGAAGTAACGGTTATACTTGTAATGCTGGAACTTATATTAATATATGGAGTTAAAATATGTAGAAGTATTTTTGCAATTAATGGTCTTTTTCTCCTTCATGCTCTGGTTTTCAATTTCTACAGATGCTTATAGGATTTAATTACATTGTCTCAACCAAAAGATAGTTTCAGTCCTTATAATAAAGTTTCTTTTTCTTAATTCAGCAAAGCCTCAGTTAACTAAGACATTTGGGGAGTAGGGCATTGTGATTATTTTACATAACAAAATTAAAAGCTTTTGTTTCCACTCTTAAATCTTCAGATTTTATCTTTCCTGCCTTCATAGGTGGAGTATATGAAACCTGATTTATTGTGCCTTTTTTCCTTTTTAATTCTGCCTTTGATCTGAAGGTTGAGGTCTTTGTTTATTCAAGTCAATGTTCTAAACATTAAGCCGTAGACATGTGTAAGATTCTTTTTGTTTTAATTCCACATATGCATAAAAATATTTTACAGTGACTTATTCCCCTCCCCCACTCCTTTTTCTTAAAAAGTGAGAAGAGCAGAAGCAATCTGCCTATTTGGTATTTTGCTATAGTTTATAGAAAGTGAGGAAATGTCATTTTTCTCTTGCTGAAGTATAAGCCTTCATACTTCCCACTAAACCTTGTGCCCTGAGGCACATTAGACTTTGGATTGTTGATCCTGTTAAGATTTGCAAGAATGGGGGGCAGAGTACACCCGCCTCTGCCGTGGATCTCTGTTACTTACCGTCAGTGCGATGCTGGCAAAACCAGCAGCTCCCTGAGCCTCCCATTGTTTTTCCTTATTTGTGAAATTGGAGATTTTTAATTTGTAAAATGTGAAATGGCAGGTGTATATAAAATATGCACATAAAGGAGTTGTTTTTACCGATACTGCCAAAGAAGTTTGAAAATTAGAACTTAATTCAGGAAGTGAGAAGGAATTTTGAAAAGTATGCCCTCATATTCTTTTCCTACAGGAAGATTACTTTTGAAGAACGTGTATTTTTTTCTTTAATGAAAATTATCATCTAACGGACTCCTTACAGATTGAGAAGTATTTAGAAATCAGTAGTCCCTCTGCTGTGTTCTAACAGAAACTTTTCATGACTTTTCTGAGCCTGGTAGAAAGAGAGCTTTCTGCTTTTGTTTGCATAGAGGGGCATGACATTTGCTGTTTGCAGCGAGTTTGTTTATAAATGCACCACGTCTTCCTGCACTTGGAAGCCCACCCTTGGTATGAAGATTCCTTTGACTTGCCATCGCCCTGTAACGGACGGCATATTTTTTTCATATTAATGAACACTGAAACAGAGACTCATCCACGTTTCATGGAGTCACTCCATCCACTTAAACCATCTTGTAGTGGAAAACTCACCAAAACTATTTCCAATAAAATGAGAAACTATTAATTCTCACTTTCATATGAAGTGATAGCACTGAAAAATTACCCAAACCCTGTGCCTTTTTCCTCACCACACTTAAAAAAATCATGTTTTTGAGAATCAAAGAATTGGTATTATCCTGAGCCTTGTCAGTAGTAAAACCTTGCTGGGAGAGCGTGTTGATTCACATCATCCATTCATCCGGTGTTCTTTGAGCACCTGGACTGGACCCTCATCTCCCAATCCAGTGACAGGAAGCCGCCAGCAAAGAAATAACCCACAGGGCAGAGGTGTGAACACTTGAATGCGTGTTACAACAGGGAGAGAACTTTTCTTAACAACAGATCTTCTGGAAAAGTAAACCCATTGCCGCCGCTAGTGGGGGTCAGGAGTGGGGAAGCCTTGCGTGAGTCTTGTCTGCAAGCTGCTCTGTTCCCGTGAACAGAGCTCCTTGAGTAAGCAGTATGCATACGAGCCAGTGGATGCCTGGCAGTGGCTGGATGCCCTCCTTCTGCTTCATCAGTACTTGCCTCTGATTTGGATTTCGCTGGTGCAGCCACACTTATCTGCATTGCTTTGTTAGAAGACAGGAATAGTCTGGAACAGAGAAGAAGCAACTATTACCAGGGTGTATCCACCCAAGGTACACACCCCAAGCAAGCCCTATATCAGTCCTTACACTGTGGAGAACCAGATTGTTGCTGGCTGATTGCAGTGGCTTATATGCTCCACCCATATAAACACGTCTCATAGAAGGTTCTGGTAAACATTGCTATGAAATTTGCTAGTGAGACAGTTTGAAGAACCACATTTCTTCACCCTTAGGCGAGGCAGTCAGACTGGAAGTTGTTAATAGTGTACTCAGTCATGTGCCCAGGTCCCAACAGTCCCCCTGCTTTTAGCCCTAGAGCCTTACAAAAACCACATGTCCAGTATAGCTGGCAGGGGGCATTCACAGGAGGGCAAGCTCTCTGCAGAACTGTGCACAATGTTTATAAAACTTAGCTCTATGTGTGGATGTTTCTTTCTTTATGGCTTGAGAAACCTGAGACTGTTATTAAATTTGCAAATCTCCCAGGTTCTAAATTCCTGCTTTCCTTAAACTCACCCCACAGATAGAAAAATCGAACAATGACAGCAATAAAAGTATGTCCTCATTTTGCTTCCTATGTAGCTGCCAATAAGTTGGCATTAAAATCTAGGTCATAGGAATGTCTTTGAAGACTAGGGCTGAAAATAAGGGAGAAGCTACAATTCCGTGAGTAGAAACAATGAATACTGCCTCCCATTTCCTGGAGTTTTTGTTTCTCATACCAGAACTTTTGCCCTTTAGAAAATTATATCAAGATGGTTAAACTTTAGAATCAGGAGAAATCTTTTTTTCCTCCTATAGTTAATTACTTCCTTAAACCCTCATTGTACAAAGTTTGTAATTTTTTGTTAGCAAACCTTGTGCCTCTTTTGCTTTTGCCTATTTCAATATTTGAATTTAAATCTATTTTATATTAATATTACTGTATATTTTGGGCCTCTCACCTTGTGTTGCGCCTGTGTGTGTCTAGTTCTAAAGAAAGGTGGAAACAGTCTTTACCTTATTTGATCCTTAATATGTAATTCAAAGATATTTTTAAAAACAATTTGTATATTTTTACAAATTCATGTTTCCTGATTTTATATCCTCATGTCCTTGTTTTTAAGCAGTATTATTAGTGAAAATTCTCCCCGCCCCCGCCTTTCAATTGCATTTAAACAATATACCATTTTAATAATAAAAATTAGTATTTTTATTCTGTATCTCTGTCATTTAGAGCTGAGCTGTTCCAAGGGTGGTCTGTGGCACCTTAGGTCACTCCCCAGTAATTCAGAACCTGCCTTTTAACAAGATTCCCAGGTGAATTTGTGTGCTCAGTAAAGTTTGAGAAGCCCTGATAGGGAGCATCAAAGCCCATTGCAGCGCGCACCTCTTGTATAAGGAAGGAAGACAAGGGACTCGCAGGACCACGGTGTGTGTTAAGTTCATCACATAGGTATCTCATTGAGTCCAATTTTTTTTTTTTTTTTTGGCGGTACGCGGGCCTCTACTGTTGTGGCCTCTCCCGTTGCGGAGCACAGGCTCCGGACGCGCAGGCTCAGCGGCCGTGGCTCAAGGGCCCAGCTGCTCCGCGGCATGTGGGATCCTCCCGGACCAGGGCACAAACCCGTGTCCCCTGCATCGGCAGGCGGACTGTCAACCACTTGTGCCACCAGGGAAGCCCCATTGAGTCCAATTTTAATCTTAATCTCACAGCCTCCTGGAAGGTGGGGATCCAATACCACCTTGACAGATTTTGCCGTATCCCCATGGCTCCTGCACTCCTAATATTTATTTAGTAATTTTTCTTGCCCTAGAGATAGAATTGCTTTTGAATATAATAAAGTTATTTTAAAAGGGAACTTTGTATCACTACTGTAAAAGTTATTTTAAAAGGGAACTTTTTGTCACTACTACTGAGAAACATAGTTTTTCTTAATGCACTGAAATAAACACATAACTATTCTAAAGCTCTGTGTCTATCAGAGAGATGTACACCAGACTGCAGGAATCACTGTTCCATGTGGTTATGTAGGTTACGAATGAGGATACAGGTAAAGAAAGAAAGGACAAAAGAACAAAGTGCATCTTAACGATGAGAAACTGACATCAAAACCAGATTAAGATAAGTACTTGCCTGTCCCCTTACATTCCAATACTCTGATGCTCAGTTGGCCCAGAGAAGGAATCAGGCATCTGGAATTTTAAAGCAGCACAGCTGATTCTGATGCATAGTCACGTGGAGATCTACCCAGTGAGGCCCAGAGAGGAAAAGGGTGTGATCTCAGTGGTAATCCCAGTCAAAAACACTGCTATTCCACAGTTATTTATAACTCAAATGAGTGGCCATTGGAGGGGCTGGGGAGGCTCAGAACTTAATAGTACATTTAAGCTGTTTCATTTTAAGGCCCCTTTGGTGGGTTTTCTCAGTTGCATCATGAGCTAGTGTTGCCTCAGAATCAGACACATCAGATTTTAGAGCTGGAAGAGAGGCACCGTATGTTACTTTTCACTTTCACTGTAAAACATTCAAGTACAAGTAATTTTCTGCAGGCAGGCTTGACATGTTACCACTAAAAATTTCAGTTTCCCTAAAATGCCTACAAGTAAAGAAAATGACTTATGTTGAGTTTAATTTTTTTTAAAGCATTCTACAACAAAGTTTTCTATTTTTTAATGTTAGTTAAGGTATAGAAGTAATTTTAGTGAATTCCATGGCCAAGGACAGTACCCATAGTGTGCAATTGTGATTGATTTATATTTAAAGCTGGTAAATGAGAGTTAGGTTACCTTGATGTTATAAGAGAGAAATGTACCTGAAGATGAATTAGGTCAGTTGTGGAACAGGTCTTAGGTTTGGGAGGAAAACCATTGATGTCTCCTCCAGCATCTCGTGAGGTTGTCCTGCAGCCTCTTTCGATGAGGTGGGTAGCAAGGTGGAAAGGAGAGAAGGCAGGGCCTCGGCTCGTGTGCAGGTCCCTTCCAGCGTCACATGTCTTTATTTGAGTCCTGTTACATTAGCTCGTTCTTACAGTTCTGTGTCATCCACAAATTTGGAGATGAAGTCATCTTCTACAGTTTCATTCAAACTGTGAATAAGTCCATCGCACAAGTTGGAGCCAAGAACATAATCACCCTCATGTGGGTGGCCTTCTACAGTGTATAGGTGTGTAGGGTGACTGGCCATCCTGGTGTGCCTGAGATTGAGGCGTTTCCTAGGATGTAGGACTTCCGGTGCTAAGGCCAGGACTCGTAGCACGGATGTGTCAGTGGCTGAAGACCATCCTAAGGCACTACCATGCAGCTCCACTTGTCCCTGTTATACACAGCGTATGAGAAATGTTCAGTGTCTTTCTGCTGAGCTGGAGGACACTAGAGCCAGGGAGAGTATTTCCTGCCAAGTAAGAAACCCCATCAGAAAATCAACAAGGTTAGTTGGCTTGGCTGATTCTTGGTGAACTTCAACGCCAACTCCTAATGATAAAGGCCCATAAGCCTTCTGTTTCATAACTTATTTTAGAAGTTTTCCAGGTATCATCCTCTGCCTTAACATTGGACATGGCCATAATCGTAGAATTAAATTTGAGATTTTTCGTGTGACACAGTTACCACATTAACTTTAGTGCTTACGTTTATTAGACCAGCTCTCTCTCATAGCATTGTTTTAGGGTCAAGCATGTATCTAAACCCAAACCACTTATTAAAGTCCATGTGATTGAAGGTGCCTTGTTGTATATTTTCATCTTAATTCGTGTTTCAAGCAAACACGCTTACTTGGCTGTTGACACGTTTCCGTCTTTCTTTTCCAATAGTCCTACCCGTCTAATTACATGGAGTCGATGAAGCCCAACAAGTATGGCGTCATCTACTCCACACCGTTATCTGATAAGTTCTTCCAGACCCCGGAAGGCCTGTCGCACGGGATGCAGATGGAGCCGGTGGACCTCACCGTGAACAAGCGGAGCTCGCCGCCCTCTGCCGGGAACTCTCCGTCCTCCCTGAAGTTCCAGTCCTTGCACCGGAGAGCCTCGCCGGGGCTGAGCCTGCCCTCGTCCAGCCCACCGGGGAAGAAGTACTCGCCGCCACCGCCGCCCGGCGTGCAGCCCTTCAGCGTGCCGCTGTCCATGCCGCCTGTGATGGCTGCAGCCCTCTCCCGCCACGGCATCCGGAGCCCCGGCATCCTGCCCGTCATCCAGCCTGTTGTCGTTCAGCCCGTCCCCTTCATGTACACCAGCCACCTCCAGCAGCCGCTCATGGTCTCTCTATCGGACGAGATGGAAAATTCCAGTAGTAGCATGCAAGGTAAATTCCGCCACTCGCCCACACTGCCGCCCCCCTGCTTAGTCCGGACTTGGGTCTTCACCAGATAGTCTGGGTGAGGGAGCAAAGGAGGCAAGGGGCCAAGAGCTGTTGAACTCTGAAAAGGAAATACTCGACTTAGAGTCGGCCTAAAGCATTTGCTTTTTCTTTTTTGTTTTTTAAGCATTGACACTGGAAGATCTCCCAAGGATCAGGCTGTCTGTTAAATGCCATGAAATGATTAGTGTCACTATATACTTGTCAACTTGGGGATAATAAGAATCTTGACTTTATATTTTTCCTTATTGAATACCAACATGGTTCTAGGTGCAAAAAGGCATTTAAGAAATACCTTTAGGGGCTTCCCTGGTGGCGCAGTGGTTGATCCAGGGGACACAGGTTCGTGCCCCAGTCTGGGAAGATCCCACATGCCGCGGAGCGGCTGGGCCCGTGAGCCATGGCCGCTGAGCCTGCGTGTCCGGAGCCTGTGCTCCACAGCGGGAGAGGACACAGCAATGGGAGGCCCGCGTACCACACACACACAAAAAAAAACCTTTAGACCATGTGATAACTAATGGCTATTAAAAGCCACCTTGTTTACTCACTGGTCAGAGGCAGAAGGCTGGGGTAACAAGGAGATAACCAAACGTCATAAGGAAGAAATCCTTTGGGGGTGGATGTCTTAAAAGTCCAGCTTCCTCCAAATGGTGCTTGCTGACAAAGTAATTGTTAGGAGGAACAAGAAGCACCCACCGATTCATTTCTGCTGTCATTTTGCCAAAGGCAAATAGATACACATCAGTGTGGTAGCTAGAAGCCGTGCAATAAGCTTTTAAAGGCTGAAATCGGTAAATGGTACATAGAGTAACTTTTCTATTTTTATTTTGTAGTCCCTGTAATTGAATCATATGAGAAGCCTCTATTACAGAAAAAAATTAAAATAGAACCTGGGATCGAACCACAGAGGACAGATTATTATCCTGAAGAAATGTCACCCCCTTTAATGAACTCAGTGTCCCCCCCGCAAGCACTGTTACAAGAGTAAGTATATTGAGGTCTGCCTGGCATTTACGTAGCGGCGTGCATCTCGGAACTGGAATGGAAGCTGGAGCTTCCTGCTCAAGATGTGGTGTGGATTGCCAGGCGGGACTGCCTTGTCGTTCGGGGCAGCCCCTGGGCCAGATGGGAGAATTTCTCCAAAAACTGTGTGCTCTGTTACATGTGTTACGTCACGTTCTCAGTGAATTGGTCGCACATGATCTTGCCACTTTACCCCAGAAATCATTTGTATCTTGTTTTTTTCCATCCTTCCAGACTATGTGTATATAATTCTCCCATCATCTTTAGCCCAACATGGATTGAATTTGGTGTTCTAGATATTCTACTTAAGGTTGGATCCTGGAAATGCTTCATGGGATCACGTATCGTCCTTCCCATTGTCAGTTCTCACAAAGTATAGTGTTTCTGTGGTGGGGAATGGCTTTAGTCAGAATTTTCCGGGCCAACCACAAATCCAAGAAAGATACTCCAAAACCAGTCCCGTGGCAACAGAAAGCTGACCATGTTGCTCAGAGAAGCTCGGCGTTGAAAGAACTGTTTAGTCTCCTGTCTTTCTAATTGTGAGTGCCCTAGAATGTTCGGTCTGCTTTAGAACCGCCATCCAGTAGGAAGTTTACACTACTGGTCGACATCCAGGCACCTGAATGGTGGTTTAACTTGCTGTCATGTGATGGTGTCACACACAGTCTAAATAACATCATTACTGGGATTTGTCACTAGAGATGCCCTTGACTTCTACCAGTGATTACACTGGAGGCTGTGTCTGCAGTAGGTACAAACGTGGCCTTCGGGTCGAACATCTTGGATCCCAGCTCTGCTCTCCACCGTGTGTATGACCTTGGCCTACTCGCTTAATCTCGTTGCCCCTGCTTCCTCTTTATTTTCATTATTGGTTGTAATTATTTTTCTTGTGTTATGGTCTTTACAACATTGGATTTAATGGCCAGCTTCCTAGTACAAAGGAAGTTCAACAGTTTCTGTCTCCTCAGGGTCCCTTCTGTCACCTTCCTCCCCATATAACCTTTTCTCCAGCATTTCTGCCCACTTTTCTCCCTTAACGTAATGAATTCTGTAACAGAATATGAATCCTCTGGTTTTAGAACAGCTATTTTCTGGAACTTAACATGTATTCTGGTTGTATCCGCATTCAACCCAAGTAGGTGCCTTCATAATAGCTCATATATCAATTGTCATTTGCATCAAATCCGTCCGCTTTTTTTGCGGGGGGTGGGGCGGCAGAGGGTTGTCATCTACACTTTGATAGATGAAGAAGAGAATGAATCTTCTTCCACAGCCACATCAGTAGGCAGACTGTCTGATGGTCTTGCACATTATTGCCCTTCACAATTACATAGTGCCTCCGTACCCCCAGAAAGGAACTTTTCCAAGTGTTTTCAAAGGAGTTATTTCATTCTCCCAAAACAAGCAGGTGGGAGTCAGAGCAAACAACTGATGAGCCAAGGCATAAATAACTTGCCTGTAATCACACCATTAACAGCAGAGGGGGCCTGGGCTGATCTCCTTCTTCCAGATGAGTGGTCTTCCTGCTATTTTTAGGCCATATCTAGCTGATTGCATCTGCTGCTGCACTAAGGGAAAGGAAAAATAGACTAACCAAAATGGACACATCTTGTAGGCTGAATTACCTTTTTTTTTAGGATGTCAGATGTCTTTGGTGAGGTAACTGGCAACATAGCTTGTACCTGTAATTGTTCCTGCACAGATGATGAAAAAGATGCTATAAAGCCAACTGCCCACATAGCAAGGGATCCATTGACTGAAACGGGGTTATTCCAAAGTCTAGGTTATTATAAATTACAGTGTAACGCATTACGGAAGAATAATTGAAGGCAATATTCTGTGCTCTGAATTATGCTGGAAAGAAAACACCTTTTCTCTTTTCTTGCTTATTTTAAGTAACGTTCTTTTGATGATCTCAAGCTCAGTGGCTTTTAATGATTAATGAGTAATGTGCTTATTCTAATGACCTAAGAATGCATTTTGCCTCTCAGAAAATTGAACCGATTAGCCACAACTGGGACATGTACCCTTCAAGTAATTCTCTCACAGATGTGATTAAGTAATGTCTTGGAGTGTGCCCAGTAGCAGCCCACATAGGAAACCAGCTAGCCAGGAAAGAATCACTGGAAACCAAGCACCTGGTACCATGTCCATGAGGCAGCCCCAATAATATTTGCCTTAGGAA
Source organism: Mesoplodon densirostris (assembly GCF_025265405.1). Lineage (NCBI taxonomy): Eukaryota > Metazoa > Chordata > Mammalia > Artiodactyla > Ziphiidae > Mesoplodon > Mesoplodon densirostris. The sequence goes on along the minus strand of NC_082661.1, from coordinate 156,258,631 downwards.
ACCCTTCCTTTACAAGGGCGGACTTTAAAATACAGCTTTGAAATCCATTTGTTTGATCATAAAGTTATAGTTTTAGGATTATTTTTAAAGGCACTCAAATGTATATCAGATTTCTTTTGTTATTTACATGTGTGAAAATTTATTTAGAACAAAAAGTTTGAGGATCAGATTTCCCCACTGAGTTGTGAACATGAAACTGTAGCAGACATAAGAGGGATCAGCTTAACTCAAAACAATGACCAGGTCTCTGATATTTACTAGGTATTCTAACTTCTTGGTTATAATGATCCCAAACAACCTCCTTAAAAATGAGCAGTGAGGAGACCAAGAAGAGTGAGTGAGATCCCAAGATCCTGAACCTTAGCCTGTACCAATATCCGGCTCTTTAGAGATAGACTGCTGACCCCTCTCAGAGTGATGCTGCCTTCCAAGGGAGATGTTGGCTGGAGTAGAGATTTCCTGATCTGGTGTTAGGACATCCCAAAAAAACTCCTCATGAAATTAAACAACTGTAGGGGCAAAGTTTGCTAATGGGTTTCTGCACCTTGAAATAGTAACAGCTACTGTTTAGCAGATTTGCATCTGGAACAGGTGTTGTTCCTAAGTGTTTTGTGTGCATTACTCACAACAACTTTCTGAGATCGCATTATTATCCCCTTTTACAGAGAAGAAACTGAGGCACGGAGAGCATGAATACCTTGCCGAGGGTTATAGGGACTATGAGAACAGAGCTGGAGCGCACAGCCTTTTAGGGTACCTTTTTTTAGGGTAACATGTTCACAAAATGAGCAACTGAAACAGCAGTCATAACTACTGCACAGAAACCATTAGAATCCCAACCCATAAAATTGAATAACTGGGAGAGACTTCTAAAGTTATCTGGGATTCTCTCCCAGGGTCCCAGAGGCACATGAGATATATTTAACTGTTCTTTTTTTTTTCCCCTCAACATTTTACTTCCTGAAGTTCTCTTAATGAAGGTGAACATTTTCAGTCAGTGGCATGAAAGTTGAAAGTTTCAAATAAACTGATAAACTTTTCTTTTTATTAAAGGGTCTTAATAATCGAGCTTTATAAAAACTCTCATTTCTCCATTTTCTCTGCTATTTGTTTGTACATTTATATAATTGAAGTTCTTGTTCTCCACCCCCCGCACTAGTTCATGTTCATTTTTCCATGTATCTAAACTTTATTCTTTCGTATCGTCCCTCTAAGCATCAGGGTAGGAAGGTAAAGTGATACTCAAAACTGACAGTTTTCTTTGCTAATCATAAGTGAGAAATTAGTGAAGTCACTCAAGATAAAATGCACCTTTTTATTCTCTTCCTAGTCACTTCTTTGGGTGCTTGAAAAAGTTGTTGATAAGAGACATTTTTACCAAGATAAAAAAGTTTCATTCAGTGACTCTCTTGATTTTTATGTCTAAATTTTATTATTCTTTAGCTCACAAGACTGTTTACCCTCATCACATTCTTTTCACCAATCTTTTTTCCCCCATACACTCTTGTATGAAACATTCACATGTTATTTGGAATATCTTAAGAACTTTAGATTCAAATTTAAAAGACAAAGAAGTCTTTCATTGCAGTTAGAGGCCAACCGTTGATACATAAGCTTGTAATGTATCAAGTAATTAGTTAGGAGAGCAAATGGATGGATTAGAACTTGTTAATTACATCAATCATTAGGGGAAGCCTGAAAAAACTACAGATTTTTCCTAGCTCTTCCCACCTGCCATTTCTCTCCACCAACTTCCTTTCTGAAAAAGAGAAAGTTCATAGTAATGATGTGTAACCTGATTTGATTTCAACCCTCCTCCCCCCCTGGAAAGGTGTGCAGGTGCAGGAAGGGGAGTCTGGGTGAGGAGCCAGGAAGGTAGGGAGGATGGCAGGCAGCCAGTGAGGGAGCCGGTGCTGCACCTGGAGCCTGGGTCTTGAGTCCTGAGTGAGGGGCTTCCTCGCCTGACCACTAGCACTGCCTGAAGTTCTCTCTCAAGGAGGAAAAATAGTGACAGTAAAGGTTTGAGTTTGTGAAGACAGTAGTGCCAATTTTTTTTGTGGGGGGGGAGGTAAAAATCAAATGTAAATTGAGCCTCTTTAAGAGATTCAAACTAAATGCCAATTATGTAAAGGATAAAATGTAGATACATCCTACAGCGTGGTTGCCTGAGACTTAGGAGTTTGACCTCTTACATCTTCCCCTAAGGAATAATAAATGTGAGAAAACATAGTACAGCGTTCAGCCTAGGACCACAGAATTCTACAAGAAAGCAAATTTCTATTAAGGGAAAGAGACTCTCCTAGCACTTTGCACCTCCCTCTAGTGTAGCCCCTAACCCTTCTTACTGTCATTACTTATCTACATGTCTGTCTCCCCCTAGAGTGTGAGCTCCTCCAGGGCAGGAACCCTGTTTTTATTCATCTTTGTGTCCCGGTGCCAAGCACAGTGCCTGGCTCATGGTAGGTGCTCACTCCATGTTTGTTGAATGAATATAGCAGTGCTTCTTGGGTTGATCCGCTAATTTCTTTTTGTTTATTTTGTTGGGTTTTTTGTTTGTTTGTTTTTGCCCAGTGTTGTTAATGCTTTTGGTGCCTTGAAGGAAAGGAAGAGCCTTTCACTCACCATTTTGCATTTGGCATCGGCTTTCCTAGGAATCACCCTTCAGTCATCGTGCAGCCCGGGAAGAGACCTTTACCTGTGGAATCTCCAGACACCCAGAGGAAGCGGAGGATACACAGATGTGATTATGATGGATGCAACAAAGTATACACTAAAAGCTCTCACTTGAAAGCACACAGAAGAACACATACAGGTATTGGAAATACAAGACTCGCTTCATCTTTCTTCTTAAGAAGTGCTAGCATGGAATGTTAAGACAAATGTTGTAGCTTTCAGAGATTATTGTAATGAAATTTTTTCAGGCATCTTGAAAGTTACCATAGCTGCAGATGTCTCTTGTCAGTTGTGAAAAGTGAAGTTTTCGATAATGATTTGTTTTTATAATAGAATAGATTCAGGGTTATCTGTTCAAGGCCCCTTGCAACCACTTGCAGTTCTGTGGTCTCTGTAGTAAGAGAGAGAGAAGGGCATGAAACCTCCACTGGGAACAGAGGGGGAAAGTGCCCTTAACCATGGGCCTGTTTCATCAAAGATGTGGCCTTCATATAGGCTGTCACTTAATAAATGTTGTACATTATCAAATTCACGATGGCAAAAAAAGAAAAATAAAGTTCTTTATACAGAACAAGTAAATGCAGCAGTTTATAGAAATGGAATTCAAACAGAAGACAGTCATCGAAGGAAAGAAAAGTGAAGATATTTGGGTGATTACCGTCTTCTAAAACTGAGGGAACTTGTAGGCTATTGCCTGCCATATTTGTTGTAGGATATTTTCCAGTTTGCCAGGCGTTGCGTATAGAGCGTACAGACAGATCTTATAAAAATTGTTAAATAGGTGAGGAAAACATAAAATTGTCCCCTGTGCTCACGAACATTTTGTAGCAAAACATCTTAAGGAATTCGTACAAAAATGTTTTAAAACCTGATTAATTGCAGTTGGTATTGGTGGTTAATGTTTATGGAAAGCCTCATCTGAGCTGACCTCATACTCTTGGATGTGAAATTCTAGTGTAACAGCAATTTCCCTCTCTGTACATTTCCTTAACTCAGAATGTAGAATATTTGGAGTTTTGTGAGTCATTCTTGTTAGGAACATTTACAAAGGGAAGAATCCGGGGTTTGGAAGAGGAGAGGAAGTAAAGTGTCTGGCAGAGTGGAAGTGAAGGTTTTCCGTGCATCCTGGGAAGGAGGCAAAGGAAGCTGAGGGGATCCAGCCGCATACAGTGTTCTTTGGCTTCCTCACAGTGTTGCCACGGAGAGAGCTGAGGGTGACAGCCTTGCAGTTAGAGGACCACCCAATGGGCAGTGCCAGATAGACTCATGAAAGCCTCCTCAGGGCACGAACGGGACCTGAGAGGTGGATGTTACCAAAGGCCAGCCTAAGAGTAAAAAGACATTGGAAGTGTATATATGTCCATATTTGGGTAACAATTCAGATGTAAGAAAAATAACTCTTAGCATGTGTATTCTGTGCAACAAAGCAGAGAGTATAAATTCTGAATATGTCATTGAAGTGCCAAGGAATTACAATCTAGAAAACAAGGGATAGTAAATGGGAATGAATCTGTCATGCCCATTACCCAATATTACTGATTTAAACATGTAAAATTACCGTTAACTGCCTTTTTATTTGTAAAGGCCTTCATACTGCTGTCCTCATGACTTTCCCACAAAGGTCTTCTTTTTCTCACCTGTAAGTTATCGTCACACAGGAGAGGGTTGTAGAAACCTGACTTCTGACAGAGTGGGGAGGAGTTTACTATATTTTCCGTACGTCTGAATTGAAGCATTATACTTAGGCGTTGTTGTTCTTGACTAAACAAAAACTAAAATGTTGAAATCCCTGATGAATATTTGTTGCTAGGGACTTAGGGACTTCACATTTTTAGAAAACTATTGAAAAGAATAAGCAAATCCCATAAACTTTCAGTTTGGACTTCTCTTTGAATGGATAGGGCTGCATGTAGCTAAGCTCCTAAGTAGGTTTACGACTTGGAGGTCAACAAATACGGATCACCGGGTATTAAAAACTTGTTCATTGCCTCCTTTGAGGGCAAAACCAAAATTCTTTGATAGCCCCTCAGAGTGGATTTCAGTGCCATAAATATGCTTTAGGAACTCTTAAAATCCCCCTCCCCCCCTTTTTGGGCAGAAAGCCAATTTCATATTAAGACAATCTGTGTTTCTTATTTGTCGCCTAGTGGTTCAAGGGACAAATGAATGATCCTATCTTGGAAATGATGTTTGTCAAGAGCTTTAGCTCAGAAATATTTACTGTCTTTAATTATTAATATCATTTTGCTCTTAGAAAAAAATCAACTCTTTTTTCCCCACCTTTCTGCAGGAGAAAAACCCTACAAATGTACATGGGAAGGATGCACATGGAAATTTGCTCGGTCTGATGAACTCACGAGACATTTCCGAAAACATACTGGAATCAAACCCTTCCAGTGTCCAGACTGTGACCGCAGCTTCTCCCGCTCCGACCACCTTGCCCTCCATAGGAAACGCCACATGCTCGTTTGAATGCCTCTATCTCCCGCCTCAGCGTGGCTCCCACTCTCCCAGCTCTCTCTCTGTCCTTCCTCCCATTATCTAACTCATCTTTTTACATGTACATTTTAATTTTGATTCAGCTGGTCTGAATCTCTGAATTTATATCATTCAAACTTCCATATGGTCAGTAGTAAATATTCTCTAATCCTCCCTCTCCTTGCCACGGGTCAGACCTAAAGAATGTGAACACTTTTTTTTTTTTCTTTTTTTTTTTTCGGGGATGCTAAGCAAACCCTTCTTAGAGATAACGTTTAATGTACTGCAAGCAAGGGAACATGTAAACTAACATAACCAATTGTTTCTCCATGTAATCCTCAAAAGAATGTCAAAGTAAATGTATTAGAAATACAGTATCCAGCCTGCTAGTCCTTGCCAGAGGCATCCAGACCTCTGTGCTCTGTGATCGAGTTTGGTGCTCCACAGCAAAAAGAAGGGTGGAACCTTTCACAGATTAGCTAGACATGCAACAGGCTTTCAGACTAGTACAGTCAACTCTTCCATTGTCCTTCACAGATCTGGCTTGTCAATTTGGATTTAGCACTTCATCTAAATGTACGTCCTTTACCCTCCTTTGTGCCTGCAGCTACTAAGGAGGTCTTTGCCACCAGGGAGGTGAGCCAGAGCTGCTGATTTAGGTGGATGATGTCTGTCCGTTGAGGGGGTGGATGCTGTACTTGCTAGCGTGGAGTCGGAGCAAAGGGGCATGCAGCAGGGGCAGAGTGAGGCGGGCAAAGGAGGAAGCCAGCCATTCCTGCTCGCCTAGGGCTTTTCGGTGACAATTCATCATTTGGTCCGCTGGGCAGTACATTCCCAGAGCTTCAGTCTCTATGCACATTCAGCTGTGCGGAACCCTACTGCAAAGCCAGATACCGATGGGGTTCTCCATGCACCTGTCTCTGTTTCTACAATGTCCTTAATGTGGATTACCAAGCATTGATAGGGATGCCACAAACCTATTTGCTCAGTAATGGGAAAAAATCTTTTGGGTAAGGGTATGAATGGTTTTCTTTAATGGCCTTCTTTTACCCCACCTACTTAACAGCTTTTTTGCAAACAGGGAAATGTTGAGTGGTAATTGTGTTCCCCTATCAAATTAATCATGGAGGCTTCATATGGAGACTTTTCTGTGTGAGCTGTAAGGTGCCAAATTGGCTGTCATCTGTGTACATGACACATATCATAAATAAGCATCTGCTAACGCTTTAGTAGATTCCTTCAGTTTAAGACCTGAGTGACACTATTTGTAAATATAAATAGTTGTGAAGCACACATAGCTTTCTTGGGGGACAGATTTCTGAAAAATCTAGAAAACCACAGTTCAGGGATTCATAAATGTAGCTCAAATTCCCAAATGTTTACTGTTGGAGCTGGCAATCTCCTATCACTATCAAGTATCCTGTCAGAAGAACAAACTGAAAATGACTCGTGTTTATGTTGAAGGTTAATAGCACCATTATTTAGGGGAAGTTTTTCAAAAGCAGGCTTTTGAGCACCATAGTGTAAATGCCAGTAAAAATAATTTATGTGTAGAAATGCCATTGGTCCTAAATTTGAAGAAAGTGGGCGATGGTGGTGTAGTGTGGGTGCATTTAAGCAAATGCACCTTCATCCCTCGATAAAGGATGGAGGAGCAGAGAGAAGAATGGAATCCTGAAGATTCATCCCAGCCACAACTCAGGATCCAGCACAACCTTAACTGGGAGGAATACACTGTTCAATTGTTTTTAAGACAGTGCATGAGTGATTCTGGAGGCCTGCGAATTGTGTGGGGAGCTTACTTTGACGGCGCCGTGTTAATACAAGTTAGTTGTAGGGACTGCACACCTAAGAGGTCCCGCTCGTAAGCCCTCGGATCCAACTGAAAGGAGATGTAGTTGAGAAATGCAAAGTAATTTGTTATTGTGGCACTTGGTTTTTCTTTTTTTTTTTTTTTTAAGCACTGCAAAATTTGTTTAGAATATTAAAACATCCTTATGAGGCTTTTGTTTTGTTTGCAACCATGACATGAATTGAGGGATAAAAAAAAATGGCTCTTGGAAAAGTAGGTATTGTCTGTATTGTAGATGTTTAGTCACATTCATGCCAAAATGTTTATTGCTTGAAATGGTTCTTCCACAACACACCGAAGAATTAAGTTGGGGTGCAAAGAACATCTTTGTTTTAATGGAGATAACCAGTTTGTGTGTGTTCTAACCCATCTTGAAGGTGGGAAAAGGGGCCAGAAAGGATAGAATTGATCTTTGAATAATTAGCTGTGAGTCTAAGTCCAGCTGATAGAAAGCTTCGTGGGTTCTCATGAAATTTGATGTGTATGCTATGGCATATTGACTTTTTTTTTCAGAAAAGCAAGCAAGACCCTGCAAAGACTATTACATTACTATTCAGCTTGCTTAGATTATGCTAACAGTTCATTAACAAAGATACATTTCAACTCTGAAGGAAAAGCAACCCAGGAAGCTATTCTCTGTTCCCATGCTGGTCTGTATACTTTAGTTACCAATTGGCTCTTAACCAAATTTTCCTTTTTTATATATATTTGTATTTTACTATGATAGTTGAGAAATTTAGTCTCTTAGTAATTTTTAGCTGTTATTGTGGAAGACCTCCAATACAAGATAAGGTACCCTTGAACGTGTGGTTTTAATGATATGCCATGTTACTATCAATGGTGATTTTAATTGCAATATTTTAAATTGATGAGAATGATTTGTAAACATGAAGTTAGTGTTGTGTAAATTCTGTTTATTATAGAATTTCTTTGATTATTATCCAAGTGTCATCTTGGGGGAGAAGTCAGAAAAATTAAATCTGTAACCATCATATTTTAGAGCTCTAAAGTGTGAATCTACATCGCAAATGGGCATTAACATTCTAAATCGCCTGGTTTTGAGAATGTGTTAGCAGCATAGCTATTATGTTCAACTAAGGAAATGCTAAATATCAGAAGTTTCAAGAGCCTTAGAACAGATTTACAGGGGAACTATATATGAATGTGTATATTTTATTAAACACCCATCTGCACTATCAGTGTTGCACTAATGTGGAATTTGAAAAACTATATTGCTGATACTGTATATCTACACATCATTCCTGATTAGATTGTTTTAAAGACAATCTCAAAGGTCTAAGGTTTTAAAATAATTTGATTGGTTTGAAAATATACAGTCATCTTAAAGGAATTGCTGTCATACATGAAGTTGCTCAGAGTGGCCTTTATTCTCTTGTTGGTCAAGGTTAACAAGTTCTAAATGATTGCAAATTCACTTAAATAATACATTTACAAAGCCATTTTACATGCATTAAACGAGGGCTACAACAATATTATGTTTTACAAATACTAGCACTTTTTTTTTTTTTTGCTGTTATGTACTTAGTGTTAGAGGGTCAAAATAATCTTTCTGCTTAGCATCTCTTAAACCATACCTGCAAGTATAGCAGGATTATTACATTTACAGTACTTTAATACTTGTATAAACTATGCAGAAATTTTTAATAAAGTGTAATATATTTTATAAGCTAATAAGACTGAATGGGTAAAGGTTTTTAGCATGCATTAGTATACTTGCAAATACTGAAACATTTTGGTAATCTTTCTTACTAAAGATGTGAATGTTTAATGTTCTTTCTCTGTTTCTACTCGGTAGTCCAATGGGAATTCAGTAATGACATTTTGTCATGTCAAACTGTGAACATAAATTTGTACTGTACAGTCCTCATATACTATATACAGTATGCAATATATGTATTATATACTTGTTAATAAAACCATCAGAATATTACATGTGATCTTGTGATTACTATGTATGCAGTGATCACTAGGAACAAAACTTAGCAAAGTAACATGTAAGAGGCCCTTAGAAATTTCAAAGTAAATCACCCTTTGATAGGCAGTCATTAATGGAAGGAAAGAAAAACAGATCTAACTGGAAAATGCACTATATGAGTTAACTCAGCCCTAAAGCTATGTCCCTGGTTTTCTGATAAGTTTTCTAAGTACAAACCATAAACTTGTAGACAACCCAGCATAAACCTACAAATTCACCTAGTGCATTCTTGGAATATTTTATTGTTTATGACCCTACCTGCTTCCAAAAACAATTTTCGGTTTCTTATGTGTAGTACTTCAAGTTTTTAAATAAAGATTAGGATTCGTAGCTTGGGCAGTGGGGAATCAGAAATTAAGGTAAATAACTCTGGTAAATAAGGTAAATAAAAACATGATTTTTCAAGCCTTCAGTAAGCCGTGTCTATGGACACTGCTGTGTCCTTAGCATCACAGGAACAAGTAGTTTCTAGTGGGCATTTAGAGTTCTTGTTTATGACAAAATGTCTACTCTCTTGCTCCACCTAAATGTAATTGAAGCTAAGATACTGGCTTTTTAGGTCTCTCAGCAGCTTCCTCCAGCCAGACTTCATCTTAGCATAACATGAAATAATGTCTGACTGGCGCTTGTCACCTGACTCAACTTCACAGGTTGGACAGGGGAAGGAGGATGGGGTGGAGGCTGAATTCAGCCTTCTGCGCGCTCTCCATCAGCCTTCTCCAGGGAACTTCTCTGCTTTTATACTGTGATAGTTGACTGCAAGCTCAAAAGGTATTATATGTGACTATGACTTCCTAATGGAATATCACCTTGGATTAGTCCAAATAATTGGCTGTAGTTCTCACTATATTTCATGTATGGGTGGGATGATACTTGCTGATTTCGAAATGAGACCCAGCCTTCTAAGGAAGTACTTTCTTAAAGCTGGATTCTGCCTGAGTGAGTGATCAGAATGGTGACAAATACAGATTTTATGAGAAACTAAATTCTTTGAGGAATGGTTGAGCAAATTAAGATGTTCAGCACACACACACAAAATACATAATCATTGCCCAATATTTTAAATGCTGTCAGGTCAAAGAAGGGATTAGGAGGCTTGCTGGGGGCAAGTTACCAAGTCTAGTATGCCTTCAAGGAAAGAAGTGGCTTTCAGGGATGGGTTGAGATGGTAGTGAAAACACATATCTATAGGTGTCTAAGTTGAACTATTACAGACCAGAGTGACCTGTGTGTATGTACCAGACAACAATGAATTGCCCTTCAAGGGTACATTTATTTTAAGATGTGTAAACCGATCCTGTTACCATTTCCTATTATCTGAGCTGATCACAGTCATGGTGGCTGGAATGAGACTGTATATGTAGAGAGTGACCCCCAAGTGAAAATGACATGCCATAATTAGAATTCTCTTTAAACTTACTACTTTGGTGGGGGGCGGTTCTCACCAACTTTAGACATATATATTGCTTTGAGCGCTTCTGTTTGTTCTGTTCCTGGGTTTGCATTCCCCTTGGGTGTCCTGAGTGGTCTGGGTTAAGGATAGAAGACAGCAACTGGATCTGCAGGTTCCTAGACTGTATCTCTCTTTTACACTGAATACAATCAGTGTTTCTTCCTTCTCAAGACCAGTGTATTAGGGTTGTCCGGAGAAACAGAACGAATAGGATATATAGATATAGATTAGGATATATAGATATAGATGATATAGATATAAAGAGATTTTTAATGTGGAATCAGCTCACATGATTAGGGAGGCTGAGAAGTCCCATGATCTGCTATTTACAAGCTAGGAGACCCAGGAAAACCAATGATGTAATTTTAGTCCAAAAGCCTGATAACCAGGGGAGCCAATGGTATAAAGCCCAGTCCAAGGGCGGGAGAAGACCAGCGTCCCAGCTCATGAAGACAGGAAGCAAAAGGGGCAAATTCCTCCTTCCTACACCTCTTTGATGCAGGCCCTCGGTGAATTGAATGATGCCCACCCACACTGGGGAGACAATCTACTGAGTGCACAGATTCAAATGCTAATCTCATCCAGAAACACCCTCACAGACACACGCCAAAATACTGTTTAATCTAGGCACTCTACAGCCCAGTGAAGTTGACATTAAATTAACCATCACACTCAGGAATTCCAACAGCCCAAGGAATTGGCTTCTAAAGAATTCTGTGTGGCAGAGGAGGGTTTTGAGGACCTTCAAGGCTTACAGATCTGCTCTAGATTTCATCTCCTGCTACAAAGGCCAGCTGCTTCCCTGTAGGTTGCACACCTTCACAGCTATACTCATGCAATCGCCCAACGAAACTAAAATCCCACCACACATTCAAACCAGCATCCTCAGCCCCTACTTTTTGCTCTACACACTTGACCCTGCCTCCTTGAGATCACTCATTACACTCTAATTATTTGTCCAAGACTCTCTTCCCCACCAGAATGAGAAACCCCACGGTCTTGGATGGGACTTCTTCACATCTGTGTCCTCAGCACCACATACACAGTGAATACATCATTAGATAGTGGTTGAAAGAATAGGTGAATCTGAGTTCTAGTCTTAACTTGGGCACTAACATCTTTCTGACCCCTTCATATCAAAGGGACCACCTCTGAAACTTCTCCTGAATTTGTCCTCTCATGTCCATTGCCATCTGCTGCCCCAACTCAGGCCTCTGGGACTATCACAGAAGTCCTCTCACTCTCTCACTTCAATCATCCTCCTCCCCACCAGCCACCAGGATTGTCCAGCTGTTTAAAATCCTTCCATGGCCCTCATTGCACCTGAATTGGTTCTTCTAAATTCAGCCCTATTCCCTTTAAAGCCTCATCTATTACCATAAAATTTTTCTTTTTCTTTTTCCCTAAGAACCTTCAAACACTCTCCAGACTCTATGACTTTAATAGTTGCACAAGATATTCAGGGAGATGATACTCAACAAACTCCTACTCATCTTTCAAAACCCGACTCAAAAGTAACCTTTTTGGGCTTGCCTGATGGCGCAGTGGTTGAGAGTCTGCCTGCCGATGCAGGGGACACGGGTTCGTGCCCCAGTCTAGGAAGATCCCCCATGCCGCGGAGCGGCTAGGCCCGTGAGCCATGGCCGCTGAGCCTGCGCGTCCGGAGCCTGTACTCCGCAATGGGAGAGGCCATAACAGTGAGAGGCCCGCGTACCGTACCGCAAAAAAAAAAAAAAAAAAAAAAAAAAAAAAAAGTAACCTTTTCTTTAGGATTTCCTTGGATGAATTCCACTCACACTTTCTATAGTGATATTCTCTCCCTAATTTTTTTCTGTGCCTCCATAACCCTTGTGTTTCCCTCAGTTATTTGCACTTATCACTCTGCATTTTTAATTTGCCTGTCTCCTTCCCTCACTAAATTTCAGATCATCCAAAGACGATTCTCTTCCAGATGTCCAATGTCCAATCCCCAGGGCCAGGCACAAATCAGTACTAAGGGAAGGTGTGTTGAAGGAACAAATAGGTAATAAAAACTAACATTAGTTGAGCATTTACTGTATGTGCGGTACTATTCTAAGTACTTTGTGAGTGTTAATTAGTTTACCTCTCAAGACTGTAAGGCATGTAATTATTGTCATTACCTTTTTTTTTTTTTCCGGTACAGGGGCCTCTCACTGCTGTGGCCCCTCCCACCGCGGAGCACAGGCTCCGGACGCGCAAGCCCAGCGGCCATGGCTCACGGGCTCAGCCGCTCCGCGGCACGCAGGATCCTCCCAGACCGGGGCACGAACACGTGTCCCCTGCATCGGCAGGCGGACTCCCAACCACTGCGCCACCAGGGAAGCCTGACTCACTCATTTCTTAACTAAAAAAAATACTACTGATTCTTCAATGATTGCACAGCCAGAACTTTCCAAGGGGTAAAGGAAGAGGAAATTTTGCTGATTTCCATAAATGAGGCTTGATGTCTTTTTTTTTAAGTGCCAGGTGCATTGAAGTATAATTTACATAAAGTTATTCTTTTTAGTGTACATTTCAATGAGTTTTGACAAGCACATACAGTCATGTAGTCACTATAATCAAGACATAGAAAATTCCATCCTCCCTAAAACTCCCTCATGCCCCTTGTAGTCAACATCCTCCTTCAGGCTGATTTTGTTTCCCTATACTTTTGCCTTTTTCAAAATGGATGTAGCTTTTTGAGTTTGGCTTCTATCACTCGGCATTGTGTATTTGAGATTCATCCATGTTGTTATATGTATCATTAGTTTATTCCTTTTAATTATTTAACATGGATGTTCCACAATATCCTTATACATTCGTCAGGTGAAGGATATTTGGATTGCTTTCAATTTGAGGCAATTATGAATAAAGCTGCTATAGGGCTTCCCTGGTGGCGCAGTGGTTGAGAGTCTGCCTGCCGATGCAGGGGACACGGGTTCGTGCCCCGATCCCGGAAGATCCCACATGCCGCGGAGCGGCTGGGCCCGCGAGCCATGGCCGCGGAGCCTGTGTGTCCGGAGCCTGTGCTCCGCAACGGGAGAGGCCACAGCAGTGAGAGGCCCGCGTACAGCAAAAAATAAAAATAAAAAAATAAATAAAAAATAAAGCTGCTATAAATATTCACCAAAGGTTTTTTTATGTTAGCATAAGTTTTCATTTCTCTTGCACAAATTCTTAGGATTGCTAGATTGTGTGATCAGTAAATGTTTAGTTCTCTAACAAACTGCCAAGCTATTTTCCATAGTCACTGTACCATTTTTGCATTTCCACCAGCAATGTATGAGAGTTCCAAGGTACTCCACAACCTTGTCAGCACTTGGTATTGTCAAGTGTTTTGCTTTATGCATCCTAATAGATCAAACAGTATCTCACTGTGCTTTTAATTTGTATTTCCCTCATGACTTATGATGAACCTCTTTTCATGTGCTTATTTGCCATCCATATATCTTCTTTGTTAGAGTAGGATTTTTTGTGCAAGTCTTTTGTCCACTTTTTATTTGGTTGTTTGATTTCTTATTATTGAGTTTTAAGAAGTCACTATATATTCTGGATGTAAGTCCTATTTTGCTAATATTTTCTCCTAGTTTGTGGCTTTTCATTCTCTTAACAGTATCTTCTGAAAGCTGATGTGTTTAATTTTGATAAAGTTTAATTTATCAATTTTTTTTCTTTTATGGATCATACATTTTGTATCCTAAGAAATTTTTGCCTAACCCAAGGTCGCAAAGATATTTTTCCTATTTTTTCTTCTAGAGGTTTTATAGCTTCAGGTTTTCCATTTAGGTCTATGGTCTATTTGGGGTTAATTTTTGTATATAATGTATGAGTCAAGGTTAGTTTTTTAATATACATGTCCAATTGTTCCAGCATCATTTTTTTAAGATTATTTTTTCTCCATTAAATTGCCTTTTCATCTTTGTCAAAAAAAAAATCAACTAACCGGGCTTCCCTGGTGGTGCAGTGGTTGAGAGTCCGCCTGCCGATGCAGGGGACACGGGTTTGTGCCCCGGTCCAGGAAGATCCCACATGCCGTGAAGCGGCTGGGCCCATGAGCCATGGCCGCTGAGCCTGCGTGTCCGGAGCCTGTGCTCCGCAACGGGAGAGGCCACAACAGTGAGAGGCCTGCGTATCGCAAAAAAAAAAAAAAAAAAAATCAACTAACCATATATGCATGGGTCAATTTCTGGACTTTGTGTTTCACTAATCTGTGTCCATCCTTTCACCTATATCACACAATTTTGATTACAGTAGCTGAAACTGAAATCTTTTACATAAATCCTTGGACATGAGCAAATGTAAAATACTTCTAGAAGAACACGCTCTTACCCCATGACACAGAGAAAGCCCTCCTTTGATTTAAGTTCACAAGCCAAACTAACAAATACTATAAGCAAGAGTCAGCAGTCACTGCAAAAGACACAACAGAAGAAAGTCATATGGTGGAATTGTCAGAAAGAAACTATAAAATAAGTACATTTACAGACATAATGGGATTAATCAAAGCCCTAAGAAGAGGACCTCTGTTTCCAGTCAAGATATGAATAAGTGCATTCCACTCTATTCCTCCTGCTGATTACAACAGAAAACTCTAGAGTAAAACATAAAAGAGGACACGGTGAGGGGGAAGGGTAAGCTGGGACGAAGTGAGAGAGTGGCATGGACATATATACACTACCAAATATAAAATAGATAGTTAGTGGGAAGCAGCTGCATAGCACAGGGAGATCAGCTCAGTGCTTTGTGACCACCTAGAGGGGTGGGATAGGGATGGTGGGAGGGAGGGAGATGAAAGAGGGAGGAGATATGGGGATATATGTATACGTATAGCTGATTCACTTTGTTATACAGCAGAAACTAACACACCATTGTAAAGCAATTATACTCCAATAAAGATGTTTAAAAACATAAAAGCAACTATATGGCTTCCCCGGTCGTGCAGTGGTTAAGAATCCACCTACCAATGCAGGGGACACGGGTTCGAGCCCTGGTCCGGGAAGATCCCCCATGCCGCGGAGCAACTAAGCCCGTACAACACAACTACTGAGCCCGTGTGCCACAGCTACTGAAGCCCACGCGCCTAGAGCCTGTGCTCTGCAACAAAAGAAGCCACTGAAATGAGAAGCCCACGCACTGCAATGAGGAGTAGCCCCCACTCGCTGCAACTGGAGAAAAGCCCTGGCGCAACAATGAAGACCCAACACCGCCAAAAATAAATAAATAAACAAAATTAAAAAAAAAAAAAAGCAACTATAAGTAGACTCTGAAAGGTGACAAAAAGATGATAGACCAGCTGGAGAACTTAGAACTTGAAGGACAACACAACAGTAAGTTCCTTGAGGTCGTTTTTTGTTTATCTGATTTCCTGTCATATATCCTGGGAGCTAGAGCAGCCCACAACCTGGAACCACTACCAGGTACAAACAAACAAACAAACAAAAAAATAACTCTCTCAAAAAAGGACCGAGTGGATGACTCTACAGGATAGAACCTTTTTGAATACAAATGTCTTAGTCCGGACAAATACCTTAAAAGATGCAACATCCCCCATTGTCCATTGCCCACCATGCTGCAGAGTCTATGGGATAGAGCCCAATCATCCCCACTCTGCACAAAGTGAATGTCAAGCAAAGAAGTGTCTCCCCTTCCCTTTCCGCTGTGGTGAGGAGCTCTGACGACTATCCCTATTCTGCATTAAATAAACACATGGAGAAGCAGCGCTTCTCCTCCTGCCACCAAGCACGGTGGTGAGAGACTGTGGGGATGGAGCCCTGTTGACAATGCCTACCCAGCACTAAGCAGCAAAGAGGCAGCATCCCCTCCCCCTTCTAACTAGAGAGTTGGGAGAGGATTATGGAGAGGAGGGAGCAGGAGAAAGAGACCTTTTAATCAAAGTATGAAGTCCCAGGCTCATCTCTGAGCGGCTCAAGCAGTAAACTGACCAGAATCAACACATCAAAAGCTTTGAGAATTGAACCATAATGTGGAATACCACCCAGGCTTCAGACTGGCCTCTCAGTAGTACACAGTGGGGCAGACCAGAAAGGTACTGCAAAAGTTTAAAAGTTAAACCACAGCCCACAAAAGTGGGCCAGGATGTGTGTTCTAAATCTAAATGGGTTGACTGCTTGCTAAAATAGAAGATTTAAAGAGGAACCAGAGTCTCATAACATAATACACATAATTTCTAAAATATAATCCAAAATTACTTGTTATAGCAAGAGCCAGGACACTCTCATCTTGCATGAGAAAAGAAATCAACAGGGGCTTCCCTGGTGGCACAGTGGCTGAGAGTCCGCCTGCCGATGCAGGGGACACGGGTTCGTGCCCCAGTCCAGGAAGATCCCACAAGCCGCGGAGCGGCTGGGCCCGTGAGCCATGGCCGCTGAGCCTGCGTGTCCAGAGCCTGTGCTCTGCAACGGGAGAGGCCACAACAGTGAGAGGCCCGCGTACTGCAAAAAAAAAAAAAATAAGAAAAGAAAAGAAATCAACAGATACTAACAGACAGAAGTGTTGAACTGTCTGACAAAGATTTTAAAGGAAGTTTCACAAAAATTCTCTTAAAAACAATTATGGGCATTCTGGAAACAAACAGAAAACTGAAAATATCAGCAAAGAACTAGAAGATATAAAAAAAGAATCGAGTGGAAATTTAGAACTGAAAAATAAAACATCCAAAATAAAAACACTCACTGGATGAGCTCAATAACAGAGACCACAGAGGAAAGAGTCAGTAAACTTCAAGACAGATCAATACAAATTATCCAGTCTGAACAATACAGAGAAAATCAATTGAAAGAAATGAACACTGCCTTGGGGACCTGTGGGAGAATAACAAAAGATCTAACATTCATGTCATTGGAGTCCCAAAAGAGAAGAAAGTACACGGCTGAAGAAATATTTGACGAAATAATGTAAAAACTCCCCCAATTTGTTGAAAGACAAAAAGACAACAACAACAAAAACCCCTCCAGATTCAAGTAGCTGATTAAATCCCCCAAACAATAAACCCAAAGAAATCCCTAACCAGACACTTCATAATCAAACTGCTGAAAGACAGAAAAAAAAAACCAAAAAAACAAAACGAAAAAAAAACCCCAGAGTTAGATATAACATGGATGAAACATGATATTGAATTTTTACATTGGCAACTAAATAGATAATAAATACTAGAATTGTAAATGGTTTTAAGAGATTGTCTTGGCAAGTGAGAATGACAAAAAAGTCAGGGAGAAATACAATCTTATTGGAAGGGGTGGGAGGAAGAGAGGGATGGGCTGGCAGCCATATGGGAAATGAGTCTCAGAAATGCAGCAAAATGTACTCAAGAGTAGGTATAGTTTTGTGGGATTTGAAGCTTCTCCATTTGAGAGGGGAGAGGCTTTTAAGAAAAAGAATACAAAACTATGAACACAAACACAAAATATGAAATCAGTTATGATTGTGAATGTTTATTTCAAATGAGAAAAGAAATCCCAATAAACTGTAAATTTTAAAAGCTGATAGATATGTTAAACAGTACAGAATCTCTAATAATATCATACTGCCTCTTCACAAACCCCCTTGACCATTTCAACAACACTTGTTTTCTACATTTTTTGGCTGCATAGCCTCTTTCTATGACAACAATTTCATAATTTTTTTATAGAGCGAGAATAGAAAGACAAGTCAGTCTTTCCCCTGGTATGGTTGCTTAAAATTTGTTTTGTTATTATTAATCATTGGATGTATAAAACATGCGGCTTCACACACAGGTGTACTCACTTTTGTAGGAATGCTACAGGTTTGTGCCCTATAAATACAGAAATTCTGAAAAAGTCTATTTCATGTGATTCCATCAAAAAGAAAAGACACGATATGCTTCATTTTGAATGATACTCATTGCACTGTTGAGTAGATTCTTGACAGGAAGGAACTTTTGTTTGGACCAGGGGTTGAGGAGGAGAACTGAGTCCCATGCTTATCATTTTACACGCCTGATGTCTGGGAGCATTTCCCCCGGGTTAGCTTCTGACCCTGTACATTTCAAACCTTGCTTCTCTTCCACTGGCACATCTGAGCCAGATGCCACAGGATCTTCTCTTATTGCTATAGAGCCTCTGGCCCTGCAGCTTCACATTGCCACCAGGTTGAGCCAGCCCAGTGGGTGATAAAAATATTCCCGGATGTTATTCCCACACTGACAATAACGCAGCACAGAAGTAACATGAAACTTGAATACATCCTATAAGCCCAAACAAAATCCTAAATAAACATTTAGGATGTTTATTCCCCAGTTAGTAGTCCTTTAAGAGAGTCCACAAAGTGTGCAAAGCTGCTCCAGTCCCACTAACCTTAGCGGAAGTCACAAAGGAAGCAGACAAGAGTCTTGACCAATTGCAGTCGAAACATCATACTTCTGCAAATATCAAAAAAACAAATGGCGAAGGAGCAGGACACCAGCTCCCTCCCAGGACTTGGAAGGGCCCGTGCAAGTGAGGCCCTGGAAGCTTCCTCAGCTTCACAGCAAATCCAACTGGGACCCTACTGGGCTGCAAGCCTGGTTGACAACCCAGCTCATCTGCAGACCTGGTTAGAGAATACAGACTCTAAGGCCTCACCTCTGTAGATTCTGACCCGAGAGTAGAGAGGGAAGTGGTGTCTTTAGAA
Source organism: Mesoplodon densirostris (assembly GCF_025265405.1). Classification (NCBI taxonomy): domain Eukaryota; kingdom Metazoa; phylum Chordata; class Mammalia; order Artiodactyla; family Ziphiidae; genus Mesoplodon; species Mesoplodon densirostris. The sequence continues at coordinate 156,239,530 of NC_082661.1, read as the reverse complement.
GCTAAGTGGGGTGGGTTGAAGTGGCCGTGGAGATGGGAGGAGGGAGAGGACAGAGAGTACCCACTGAGCCCTCATTATCTTATCTTAAATAAATGAAAAAATCCCTCCGGGGGACTTCCCTGGTGGCGCAGTGGTTAAGAATCCGCCCTGGTCCGGGAAGATCCCACATGCCGCGGAGCAACTAAGCCCGTGCGCCACAACTACTGAGCCCGCGCTCTAGAGCCTGCGAGCCACAACTACTGAAGCCCGCGCGCCTAGAGCCCGTGCTCCACAACAAGAGAAGCCACCGCAATGAGAAGCCTGCGCACCGCAACGAAGAGTAGCCCCTGCTCGCCGCAACTAGAGAAAGTCCGCGTGCAGCAACAAAGACCCAATGCAGCCAAAATAAATGAATTAATTTTTAAAAAATCACTCCGGGACTGGTCCCAGCAACCTGTAAACTGCTCTTCATCTTTTAAAGTCTCCTGGTTTTCCAAGAAATGGGGACCAGGGCCAGCTTCTCCAAATTGCTGTCACTGACCTTCTGCCACAAATGCACATACCCTACTTCTCCTTTTACTCTCCCATTTAGACCCTTTTTATTTATTCATTTTTAAAAATTTATTTATTGAAGTATAGTTGATTTACAATGTTGTGTTAGTTTCTTCTGTACAGCAAAGTGATTCAGTTATACATATATACACTTTTTCATATTCTTTTTCATTATGGTTCATTATACAGTATTGCATATAGTTCCCTGTGCTATAGAGTAGGACCTCGTTGTTTATCCAGTCTCTATATAATAGTTTGCATCTGTTAATCCCAAACTCCCAATCCATCCCTCTCCCACCCTCCCTCCACCTTGACAACCACAAGTCTGTTTTCTATACATTTAGATACTTTTATAAGGCACAACACACACACACACACACACACACACACACACACACATACATACACACCCCTTGCATCTGCTTCTAAGTTCCTGCCACCAGGGCAAACACTAAGGAGCTGAATCTATTGATTGGAATTTTGGACTGGCCACTTCGAAACTAGAAATCTCTGGTCTCCTCCCTGTTATAAAATCTCCACTCAGCTCCCACACAGATAGTTGAGGTGAGTGATCACATCAATGCAAGCCACCTAGGGTGCATAGGAAGAAAGTTCCTTAAATCCTAAGGATGATTTTCTTTCTAAAAAAAAGAAGCCCTTATTTCTATACTACTGGAGGGTAAGAGACTTGATGTTTATAACCATGACCTTGAACTACTATTTGAATCATCAAAAACCAACTAAATACTATTTTTAAAACAATAGTAACCCTTGTCATTAAATCTGGCTCTTTTTTTTTTTTTTTTTTTTTTTTTTTGACACTTCTGCTGCTCCTAAATGCACAGGTTTTGGAACAGGTCGCCTTTGTTCACATTCCTGCTTTGTTCCTTACCATTCTGAACAACTGGAAAGTTTTAAACCTCTCTGAGCTTCTGTTGCCTGGTCTGTAAAACAGAGGCAGCTCATATCTATCTGATAGTGTTTCAGAATTAAATGACGTCATGTTTGCAAAGTGTTAAGTGCAACGTAGTACTTCGCTCAATAGCTCATAATTATTATAGTTTACTACTTGCGCTTTCAGAATAAATAAGGAGGACATGCAGATGAAATGAAGAAAGAGACCTCAGAATTGCTGAGGTTATGGGAAAAGGACATTCTCCACCACTGTTAATAGGAGAATGGGTAAAGATCCTTTAGAAAGTAACCTGAGAGTATTTATCAAAATTTAATATGTACATATCTAATTTCTAGGGACCTGTTGCAAACTGATCTAAACTAATTTGACTAGGCAACAACTGTCAGGTTCTGTTGCTAAAATTCATTTCACACCAGTGCCTAGAGGTAGATGATACAACTTTAATACTGAGCCACATACCTCAACTGTGGGTTTCTGATTAGAAGACTTCAGATACTAACTGCCCTGGGGTGTAGATGGAAGATAAGCTATCACACAAACTACCAGCACTCAAGGTGGACACGGGGAACTGGCCCTCTGCATTCCATGCCACATTTTCCTAACACGCCTTTCTGTACTACAGAGCCTGGAAAACTAAAAATTACATTTCCTGCGCTCTCTTGCAGCTGAGATTTGGGATGAGAATCACGTCTCACCAAAGGCATGTCAGATGTGGTTCAAAATATTCCCTTTCTTACTGATAAAGGTTAAGCCATAGAGCGTGCTTGGTGTGCGGTCCAGATGAACTAAGCCCAGGATTGGGCTAACCTACCTGTGCCATCAGGGTAACAGAGGACGGGAATGGCCTTCCCACACTGGGGGAGGGGGAGAGGTGAGGATGACCTGGCAATACTTAGGGCAGAGAAGAATTCTCTTGCAGACAGCTCACTCTCAGGAGGAAGAGAGGGGAAAACCTGAGGTGAGCATGCTCAGTAGTGCTCCCGAATCCACCAACTAGGCTAAGCCACCTCCCTCTTCCAGCCACGGCAGAAAATGAGAGGAAGAGAGAGGGCAGGAGTGTCATAAGGTCACATGAAGGAGAGACATCAGGGAGGGTAAGAAAGATTCACCCATAACAGTCACCTATTGGCACGCAGAAAGTCATGAAAAGGGGCCAAGAGAACCATCACAGTTACTCCATCTACTCCCATTGTTTTAAATTAATTTTTTTATAAAGAGATGTATTTGTGTACGACTTGTATAGTTAAAAAGGACATGAACGTAAAAGTCATGTGACTTCCACTTCCATTTAGGATAGAGTAGTGTACAGCAGACCAAAGCTTCTGCCAGGAAAAACTGGAAAATCTAGATACAATTAAAAGAAAAAAAAAATCTTCGACAGCGTCAGAGGGCTGGATGAAGCAATAAGCCTTTGGCAGGGCTGATTCTGGAGATGGAGAACTGCAGGGGGATGAGCTGCTAATCGGCAGCCGCTTTCCCCGGGGGGACCCTCATCCCACAAGCTGCAGAGGAAGAGTCAATTGCTCAGAGGAGGAGGACCCTGTCTTAAAGCAGCTCTCCACCTTTATTCTTTGTCGCAGGGGTCTCGTGGCGTGCGTTACAATTTGTAATTAAATGTGGATTTAACTGTATTTTTATCTCTCTCTACCTCTAGACTATGAACTTCTTGCAGGCAGGAGAAAGTTTTGCCTATCTTGTTCACTGCTGTATTCCTAGCTCCCAGCACAGCGCCTGGTACACAGTAAATGTGTAGTTGAATATGTTGAATTCAGCTGAGTTGAGCTGAGTTGAATTGAATTGGATTAAAGCAATGAATGTTTTCTGGCTCTTTCAGATTTCCTGGATTCCAGAGGCACCTTTTCCCAAAACCTGGAGGCCCTATTCTTAACAAGACTTTGTCAATAGGGTCAAATCCAAGCTACTTTCTAACTAGAACTGCATCCTCTGGATCTGGCTCTAATACCTCCAGGGGTTGGAAATGGGAGGGGTTGGGAGCCTTGCCATCAACCTTCTAAAATCCCAGGTCACTTCCACACCAACACCCCTAGGGCCCTAGGCCCTTCTCTCCCTAACCACACATAGTCCTAAGGCTCTAACAGGAAAAGTTTAAGAACTTCTCTGGGGAGCTTCCCTGGTGGTGCAGTGGTAAAGAATCCACCTGCCAATGCAGGGGAAACGGGTTCAAAGCCCTGGTCCAGGAAGATCCCACATGCTGCGGAGCAACTAAGCCCATGCGCCACAACTACTGAGCTTGCACTCTAGAGCCCGCAAGCCACAACTGCTGAGCCTGTGTGCCACAACTACTGAAGCCCGCATGCCTAGAGCCCATGCTCCACAACAAAAGAAGCCACTGCAATGAGAAGCCCACACACCACAATGAAGAGTAGCCCCCACTGGCCACAACTAGAGAAAGCCCGCACGCAGCAATGAAGACCCAATGCAGCAAAAAATAAATAAATAAATTTATTTAAAAAAAAAAAAAAGAACTTCTCTGGGGGCCTATCAGGCATTTTCTGTTTAACTCAACCCATTTCAATATCTCTCCAAAGTGCTGTAGGTTCCTCAAGTCCACCTTCTCTGCTTAACACTTACCTGGAGTTTCTAAACAAGGCTTGTCCTCCTTTGGTCCCCTTCTCCCCCCACCACCCCCATTCTCAGTGGGACCTGGGCTTCCATCCCCTCTATGGGGGCCTCAAAGTCCCAACCCTGAGGGAACCCATGCCCCATGAGTGAGGATGTTGATAGGAAAAAAACTCCATGGTATGTATTTAAGTCCTCAATCGTGGGACACACTAAAAGGATATTTCTAAGTTGGCTTAGACATTCTCAGAACTTGATTCCTGTGCATTTTAAGTCCTTTCTTTTCCTTTCCAAGGATAAAGAACCATGACTGAAGCCAAGGCAACTGGGTTCTACCCCTGGTTCTGCTGCTCTGTGTCCTCGTATCATCTGTCTTCTGATGGGACACTGACCCATTTGCTTTTGGGGTTGATCCTTGGTAAGGAATTTTATTTTCTTTGAGCACCTTGAGGCTGTCATGCTCAGGGAAACCAATGCATGGGGCCCATATTTACATGAGACTAGGGTATAAATCCGATGCCACATAATTAAATCACAATGAGAGGCCTTCATGTTTTGTGTGCTACCCACACAGGATCAAGTGACCAAGGAACCCAAACCACTCATGAGAAGGCTATTTTGGTGCCTACAGAAGAACTGCTAGTGCTATGGGTAAGAGCAGGGGGCCCAGTGCTAGAAGGCCCTTCTCTGCCACCTAACAAGCTGTACGAGATAGTCACCTTCAATAAGTTACTTAACCTCTCAAGGCATCAAATTTTGGAGTTGTTGGGGGGACAGTACATCTACTCCATAGGTTTACTGTGAGGATTAAGTGGACCATCAGATGTCAAGTGCTTAGAGCAGCTCTGGGCACAGAGGAAGCCTCTGTAAGTATTAATGCAGCAAATTTACCCAGGTATGGAAAGTCCTAAAAAGCTCTCTCTAGCCCAGGTAGCTCACAACTCTCCTGATAGGAACCTGGGCCCTCCAGGGGGCTGGATAAACACTAAGGGAGTGGGCCTGAATGCTTCCTTTCTAGGACACCATGCTGGCCACATACTTTTATTGTCACATCAAAACTTTAAACACAGATTAACTCAGTTAATTAGGTTACACCTTTCTTTGTTTACATTTAGCTCCAGGTTCTGAGGCACCTGGGGGGCAGGGATCAGGGTTTGCTTCATCTTTAAATGCCCACTGTTTCTCATAGTGCCTATAGAGTATTCCACGCCCCATAAAGGCATGGATTTGATCTTGGTATTTCAAGTCTTCCTGGGCAGCACATCTTGGGGGTGGGGAACACCTGCAAGTAGCCCATCTCATCAATGACTTTCTTCCTAATTTCTCAGTGGGTGACATTTTTTTCTGACTTCTTTTCCAGAATCTGGAAGCAATTTCCCAAAGCCCACTACTTAGTGGAGACCCATGTCAAGAGGGGTGTGTACCCTACAGGGGTCTTTCCTTTCTTCAAGCCCTTATCAAATCTTCTAGTCTTTCAAGGATACACTGATGACTGAGGAATAGATGACCAATGTCTCTCCCAGTTTCTTTCTTTCTCTTCATTTAACAGTCCACTTTAAACCTCAACCTAGAAATAGGAATTTCAAGCAAAGTGGGAGTTGATAGTTTAGTTAAGGCCCTCAGAAGAGGTAAGGGAGCTCAAGAAATTGTCCAAATGGAGTTGCAAGCAGAGTCATTAGACCTGTAAAGGTGCCAACTCAGGGTCTCTTCTTCATTTACTATTTGTCCTATGAGCTCCTGTGGGCAAGACCAGCGTTCTGCCTGCAGAGATGGATCCAGGACCCAGCCCAGTCCCCAGGTGGAAGAGCTCTGTGTGCACTTATGAACTGAGTTGTTGGAACTGTCAATGAATTGAAAAAGGTCACAACATCTTGGCTCATGGTCAGGTGCTCAACCGGTGTTTCTTCACGTGGAGTTGGTAAATGAAAGGCAGTAAGCCCCAGTGATATTGGACCCAGAGTTTGAGATTCAGAATCAGATAATCCTGGGATCAAATCCCAGCTTTGCTTGCTTCTCTCAGCGTGCCCTGAGCCTCTCCTCGGTAGAGGCCCTACCTCACAAGATTGTTATGAGATGGCATGAAATCATACATGTGAAATCTACATCAGTGACTGCTAACGCTTGCTCAGCATTACCTGGGGCCAGAAGCTGTTCTAGGGCTTTCCACTTCATCCTCATACAACCTGAAAAGGAAGGTGTTTTTTTCCCCACATACTTTATTTACTTGATTGAAAGACTTCTGTGGTCCATAAAATATTTTATGTGCTTGATCTCAGCTTTGTTCGCAATGATTTCGGTGAGTCAGGTTTTGGTTTTCTATACTCAGGACTCTGCTCAGTGTCTGCCGTTGCCAGTTGGTTTATTTTATTTCAGGATCAAGGTTGATACTTTCATATCAAATCTTATTTTAATTCCTTCTCTGTCAATTCTTTCCTGGATTCTTAGCCTTACATACCCACATGGAACCATCATCCTAAAGACACCAAGATAAATCCCCCTCCTCCGATATCACATGATCTATTTCTGCCTTCCCCCTCTCGGGCTCTCCAGGCTCCAGCACCTTGGCCATGGGGTCAGATGGGTGCCTCCAGCTCTGCCCTCGAGGAAGATACCTTTAACCACCCCACTTCTCACAGGTGAGGATGTTGAGGAAGAGAAAGATAAGTCTCTAGGGTCATGCAGCTAGTAGTGGTGCTGTTGGAACTCACACACAGCCCGTGGTCTTAATTAAGGGAGAGCTGCGGGGTGCCTCGTGTGGCTAGTAAGTACTCAGTAAAGGGATACTGTTATTATTGCTGTAGTTGTGTCTGAGGAGCAGAGAACCCGAGTTCCCACAGCTGCTCCACAGCAGAGCCTCGGGAACACCGAGGCCTCGGCAATCAGACCCGGGTCTCCGGGACTTGTTTCCCAGCTGCTTTCTCCAAGGCCTGTTCTGGGCAGCCACACCCAGCTTTGTCACCACACCCTGTGCTGTGCTCAGAAATTCAGGCCACACCCTGCCTGCTCCCGGAGGGTAAACAGGGCCACCTGAGAAGGGCCACATTGTTGTGCCTGCGGTGTTTTGGCTTCTAAGGGCCACAAATCAATAAGCAGTAAAAGTCAGAACCGAGGCCTTCTTGAACTTCAACTGAACTCCGCTCCCAGCCAGTTAGTCACGAGGAACCCGATTCCAGGAGAGAAAACTTCCGCGTGGCCTCTAGTTAACTACCTTGAAGAAGGGAGTGTGCAGTTTGGAGGAGGTGGGGACGCCTCATGTCCCCAGAGGAAGGCAGGAAGTTTACCAGTGTCACCAGAGCAGAGAAAAATGCCCTGGTCCCAATAAGGTTTGCAGTCGTGAAAGAGTGCAAGCCGTGAAAGAGCTGCCTGCATGACTAGGTTTAATTACAACAGCTAAGATTGATGCAGGACTTCCTGTGCACCAAGCACTGTGTTTAATCTTTACCTGCCTGAACTCACTGGAGGTGCTCAACGATCCTAGGAGGTGGATTTTATTATCTTCATTTCACAAATGAGAAAACTGTGGTGCAGAGAAAAGGTAAATAAACTGCCTGGGGCCTGCTCAGCCCACATGAGGCAGATCGAGAATCTGAACCCAGGCAATCTCCCTGGAGGCTGGCCTGGGGGGATTTCTGTTTTCCCTCTCATTCAATTTTGAATCAGATTTCTAATACCAACGTATGCACAGAAAAAGGATGACTTGGAGGGGCTGAAAAGGGTTCCCTGAGAAGCCCCCATTTAAGGTGAGGCCCCTCACCCGATCTTTATAGCAAAGGTGGAGGGAGCGTCTGGGTGGGGGACATACCCCTCAAAGTTATTCGCAGAGTTATCATCTCAGCACTGTGAAACATACAAGTCCTGCCGAACCTGGTCTGGCATTTCTGTCTACAGTGGAGGTTGAAATTTGGTCTTCTGGGGTTGCTCCTCTGAGCTAATTTCCTGCAAAGGACATGACAAAGTTCACTAGAGAAAAAACACCTTGGGCACACGTTCCAAAGGGGTAATGCAGCAAGCACAGCACGGCCCCTGACCTTACAGCCCGGGGGGAGGACTGATGTGGTCAAGGCCACCCTGAGAGCTGGGGCTGGTTTTCTGAGTGTGATAAGAGAAATCTGTGCCTCTAATGTCTTTCTGGTTTAACTGCTTGGGGCTTCTGCAGGTTTATTGGGTTTGTGGTTATCCATGCCCGTTGCAGGTCCTCCAACAAATATACTGGATCATTCCCTTGATTATTTCCATGTATTGGATCATTGCTTTAAGGATGATAGACAAATTTTAAATCAGGGCTTCTACTGATAAAGTGTCTTGAGTTGTGGTTCTCAATAACTGAGACATCAGTCTTTTAGCGAGAACCCAGAAAATGTGGACTATGGGCGCCCCCTGCTGGAAAGGGGAAGCCAGAAATCTGGGGCCTCGAGTTCAGAGCCAGGGCTCTTCTGGGGCTTTTGGGGCCTCAGCTAGATGGCTCTTCTTCTTGTCCTTCCAGGACTAAATTGTATAAGAGTAGTGAAAGCCTTAGTGGTAAAGAGGATGGATTCTAGAGCTAGACAGCCTGATTTCAAACCCTGTTTCTGCCAGTGCTGTGTGACTTTGGGCAGATCATTAAACCTCTCTGTGCCTTATCTTCCTCATCTGTAAAATCGGGATGCTATTACTAGAACTTACCTCAAAGAGCAGTTGCAAGAAATAAATGAAGTAGTAGCTCAAACACTGAGACATAAATGAAGTAATAGGTGTAAATTAGTATTATAATTGTTAATTATATGTTGATTATTGCTCTTATAAATGCTATCACTGTTATTCTCATTGTTATTGTTAATAAAATCTAAGAAAATGCTTCCACCCTCTCTCTCAGCTCTAGGGGTCACTCTCATGGCCATCAGTAATTCTAACAATTTAGGAGTCATTAACAGGGAGATACCACAGAGAGTATGGTGCAGATACTGATATATAAAAAACACATCTCCCATCCCACCCCTCAGTAAATGCTCAATTACTATCAGCTGTTAGTCATTCAAACCTTGGCATGTATCACAGGACACATTATTCTAGACACCAAAGGAAGGGAAGAAATCGTTAACACACTTCCAATAATAAAGCTTTCTCAAAGGAAATGGTTGAGTTACTTTTGCATCAGCCAGGCGCTATCCGAAGTTTGTTGGGTTTGCTGGCTTTCTCTAGATAGCAAAACAAGCTGTAGGCTGCCTTTTATTTCTGCTTTTGGTGAAATTTAATAAAGTTTAGTGTCTGAGGTAGCAACAAGCAGCCCCAACTGAAGAATTCGTTTTCTTGGAAATTTGGGGATTATATATTTGTATATCCACATACACACATATGCATTGTGTATGTGTATGTATGCAAACATGTATACCTATATATTACATTTTAAGGCATTTACATATATACACATGTATTGTGAATATTTTTCAGACTGTACGTACTACATACATTTATACAGAATGCCTTAAAGATGCTGATGACCCTTTGAGTGCCATGTTGGTGGTCGTGGGGAGGGAGGGAGGCATGAAAGAATTTTTGATAGTTATAGGGCTACACAGGGCACTGTATTCTTGAGGAGTTTGGAAGTTGGGCAGGGCAGGGCTTAGAAAGGGAGGCGGTGGTGGTAGTGGGGACAGGGTATCTAAATGATGAGGCTAGCAAGTGGAAGACCCCAGTAGCTTGATTTCAGTGGTAGCTGGTAGTTGTGGTAGAAAGAGCTTTGCCATCCCTTTGCCTGGAAGAACTTGTGCTTGACATCACTACTTGTGGAACGCCCTTCCTGACCTCAGCACCTGGACCGAGCACCTGCAGCACCCAATACTGGTCGTAGCACTTTATCACTCTCATGAGAGTAAAGCCATGCCTTTCCTTCTCACTTCTGTATCTCCAGCACAGAGTTGGCATGCAATAAATATTTGTTGTGTGGATGAATGGATAAGCAAACCGATGGACACATGCATGAATGGGCAAACGAATGAATGAGAAAATAAATTAGAGAAGCAGAGGTCTGTGAGTCTGGAACTGAGAATGACTCCTACGTGAGAAGCCCAGAGAGGCGGAGCCAGAGCCTGGGATTTAATATCTGCTGGGGTTTGCCTTCCAGTAGAAAGCAGGATCAATGGTGGCAGCATTTTAGCCCAAGTACATAACTTTGTGTTCTGAGTCAGGAAGGCTTTCTTCTGAGGCTGAGGAATTTCCTAGCTGACAAGGTAGTCTCTTCAATGCAGCCAGAGCCAGGCGGGAAGTCATTTTGGATGAAGTCACCCTGCAGCAGTTTAAATAAAACACAATACTATCAACACCTAGAATCAGCATTTAAGTATTTTCATATACCCTCTATAGTTCAAACTTTTCGTCAGTCTTGTGAAGTAGTGTATGGGCAGGCCACTCAAGATGGCTGCGCTCTTGCTCTCTGTACATCCCCTGCTGGACCAGTGCCTGCTTCACCTACACACACACCCTACTCACATGACTATCCAATCCTCTTAATCATAGGGCTGAATCAGTAACTGCCTATATGCTTGCCCCCTGCCCCAGCTGCTGGTTTTCCTGGTAACTGATGAGCCAACCTGATGTCAATCCCCCAGATAAATGGTAAACTCTCACTTCCCCCAGTAATGAAGACTGTTGCCATGTTCTGCCGTCTGCCATACTCGGTGGGGTATCACTCCAGGACTTTTGCTTTGGACATGTAAGATTCCCTATCCAATAAACTGTTGATGTCTCTGGCTCTTTGGCCTTGAGGCTGGGTAATAACAAGGCTTGCAGGGCTGCAAGGTGAAGGATAAACATGATTATCCTACAGGTCAGAAAACTGCACCTCAAAGAAGATGGATGACCTCCTTGGAGTCACTCTGCTGCTAAGTAGCAAAGTCAGGAGTCACCCAGCTCTGTTGGTCCTGGATCCACTGCAGCTATTTGGGAAAACAGGGATGATGAAGGCAAAGGTGAAGAAAGGGAAGGAAATCTACCTGTTGGTTAGGACAACACTCGCTGCTATAACAAACTCTGAAACTTGTAATCTCTCTAACAATAGAAGTTTGTTTCTTCCGCACATAAAGTCCAAAATAGCATAGAAGTCGGCTGAGCAGATGTCTTTCCTCCAAGCAGGGATTCGGGAACCTATGCTCCTTCCATATTGTGGTTCCACCAACTTCAGTATGTGACTCAAGCTGCTGTGCCCATCTGCATCAAGCTGGCAGGAAGGGAAAGAACGTGGAGGGTAGGCAGTCGCGTGGGTCAGATTTGGAAGTGGCGCGTATCACGTCCAACCACATTCCTTCAGCTAGAATTCAGTACTTTGTCAACACTTAGCAACTGTGAAACTGCAGGAAAGGCTGGAAACCATACAACAGCTCTGTGCCCTGGAAGAAAGGAAAATGTGTTTGGTAGAGCTGGGCCATCCCTGACACAACTCATATCCTACAACCAGGAACGTGAGATTCCAGCACAGAGCAAAAGCACCCATCAGACCTCTGCTGGGGACGTGAGCCCCCAGGAGAGCTTGCAGGAAGACAAACCTTCAGCCGTACCTCAAGCTGCAAACATGCCCAAAGCCCTTCTGTAATGAGCCCTGATTGTTTTATCCTCTCGTTTGGGGAAATACTCCCCTCCAACTTCAACCTTGCTGGTTCTAGTAGCCCCAGACCCATGGCTAGAGATGGGACATGCCCCAAGTAGACCCAAGTATACTTCCTTATCCCCTAAGAATCAGGGGTTGGTTTAGGGAAGGTCATGTGACCCAAGGAGAGCCTATTGGCATTTTCCCCTAACCAGTTAAGAAGGCTCTTAATTCTCTAGTTACAAGGCTGTAAGAAGGGAAGGGGCGGGTGGTCTGGCATCATGCTTGCAGCCTCATGGAGCAGCTGGAAGCATGAAGGCAGCATGTGGAAAAGGACAGAGACAGAGAGATTTGATAGTTTTAGAATCCCTGGATCCTTAAGGCCATTCCTTCCCTGTCATTTCTGTAGTTTCAGTATATAACCCAGTACTTTCTCTCTTTGCTTAATCTAGTTCAAATTGAGTCTGTCACTTGCAACTCGAAGAGTCATGACTTAAAAAAAAAAAAAAAAAAAAGTCATGACTTCATACATCCAAAATGCCAGGAGACATTCTAGAAGGTAGATAGGATCAACAACAAATCTTTTTTTTTTTTTTTTTGTCTAGTGCTAACCATGTTCACGTTCTCTTATGCACACATACATACCCTACACACACCATTATGGGCTTGTGTCCCCCCCAAAAGATACGCTGAAGTCCTAACTCCCAGCGCTTCAGAATGTGAGCTTATTTGTAAGTAGGGCCTTTAACAGAGGAAATCAAGTTAAAATGAGGTCATTAGAATAGGCCCTAATCCAATATGACTGGTGGTTCCCTTATAAAAAGGGGAAATTGGGACATGCACAGAGGGAAGACACATGTGAAGAAGAGGCAGAGGTCGGGGTGATGCTTCTGCAAACCGAGGAGCGCCCAAGATTGACGGCAAACCCCCAGAAGCTAGGAGAGAGGCTTGGAACAGAGTATCCCTCGCAGCCCACAGAAGGAGCCTTGCAGACACCTTGATCTCAGACTTCTAGGCCTCCAGAACTATGAAATAAGAAATGTCTGTCGTTAAAGTCACCCAGTGCATGGCTCTTTGCTCTTTGCAGCCCTAAGAAACTAGTGACTTTGCCAGAGTTACCTCTTTCAGGAAGCAAAGCAATTAGTATTTTTCTTTGTCTCTGTAAGCTCTCTGGAAAGGCCTTGAGGAGTTCCATTTCTCCTTTCATATTATATATTTATATACATGAGTGGGAAAGCGAATAAAGAAAAAGCTTAAAGCAATGTAGGATACAGATTCTTTTTTATTTCATACACGTGTGCACGTGTGTGTGTGTGTGTGTGTGTGTGTGTGTGTGTGTGTGTTGGACATGAAGGAGGAGGTTATCATAATGATAACAGCAATTGCCATTTATTGTCCACTTTATGTCAGGTACAGTCCTTGTTCATTTTAAAGATATTATCTCAATTACTTCTAGAAGAAAGTGTAGTGTCTTTTGATGTGAAGCCAGTTCAGACCTGAGTTTGAATTCCACTTCTGCTGTTTATCAGGTATTAGGCCTTGGTCATGTAACTTAACGTCCATGAGCCTTTTTTTCTCAATGGAATAATAATTTCTACTTTGTGGAATTTCTGTAAGATTAATGCAATTATATATATATATATATATATATATATATATATATATAAATTGATTAGCTTATAGTAAGTCCCCTAATAAACGGTAAATGTTACTATTCATCTTCAGAATCACCCTATATGACGGGCATTTATAATTCCAATTTTATAGATGAGGAGACTAAGTCCCACATGCTAATAAGTGACAAAAACTAAACTGGACCCAGATCTGTCTGGTGGTTTCAAAGCCAACATCTTTCTACTATACCCTCTTTGAAAAGAAAATGACCCCAAAAGCAACAATTCTTCAATCCAGCACAGTTACATTTTAAGTGAATTTGAATTACATGTATTTGAAATTGTGATACAAGACATTCACAAGGTCTCATTTTGTGCTCAAAATGAGAGAGAAATCACACAAATCCCCAGAATTAAAAATCAAGAATTGCTCAATTTCAAAGCTGTTCAGACAAGTGGATTACAAACTGACACTTTGGTTCTAAAACAGAAATTCTCTCTTCCTTTCATCAGTATCTTGTGAACTATGCCGCTATTCACATGGCTCAGAACTTCATCAAGTGATTTTGGTGACAACTGTGCAGTTATTATATGTTTTTAAATGTCCTGTGGCCATGTCATCAGAGCATTTATAGTGTGGTGATGCAGAAAAGCACCAAAAGCAATGCATTTATTCCAGACTTTGGATGTCATAAAAAGGCTTTGAAGAAGACCTAACAGCCATTATGATATGATATGCTTGCAATTTAGCAGACTCATTTCTGTAAAATATCAGAGATCATCTAAAGAAATGAAAAGCACCATTTAAAGGAAGTTACAGGTCAATGGGCATCAATTTATGTGCTCTGGGAACATACTCCTCTATACTTTAAAGTTATTAATGTGGGAAATTTTGCTTTGAATTACATGGGTTTTGAATAACACAGAGTCTTCAGGAATGCATCCATTGTATAAAAGGAACCCACACTAAAGATATCATCACCTACTCCCAGGAACTCAAATATCCCAATGTACTTGGTAGCTGTGTTTCTTATTATGATTCATAAGTTGAAATTTGACTTCCACATCAGTCTCTAATGAGTTTGATTATTATAAGTCACCTCTGGAAACACTGAGGAAAATCGATTTCCCACTTTATAAGAGGGCCTGGTATTTAATGCAGCAGCCCAGTCCCTGATATGCAATAGCATCCAGTGCACCTAGGTGGACGCCAGTCTCATCCCTCAGTTTCTACCCCAACTTGGACAGAGAGCCAGGGCCTTCTGTGATGCAAGTGGAAGTTGTACCATGGCACACAGTATGCTGCTTATAATACAGGCTTCCATTTATTAATTGTTTTTTGTGTGTCACACACAATCCTAAGTACTTTACATATGTTATTTTATTGACCCAACAATCCATGGGTATGGACAAAGGAGAAAACTAAGGCATGGAAATGTTGAATAACTTGTCCATGTTATTAATTAGGATGTGGCGGAGACGGTTGTTTCAATGTCTACATTTTAGTTTTAAGTACTTCCATATATACAGTGTGATATATGTATTGCTCTGGTTAAGCAACAATTCAGGGGGTCTATTCTGATAAATAATTGGCAGTCCAGGGGTGGGCAGCAGCATTCTCGTGAGGAAGCCTGTGCTCCTGGTTACGATACCTGCTTCTGTTATTTGTATCTCAATCAGCATCTAATGCATTGCCAATCAGCATAGCAGCTGTCAGAAATGGCGTTTCCTTTGTGATCACAGTGACTTATTAACTAGCATGATGGATTTTAGAAATGGGCTCTGATTGGAGCAATCAAAGGTATTTAAAACATGTGGCTCAGCCAAAACATTTTAGAGATACTCCCCACAATTGCATAAATGAAATACATGGACCCTTGACATCTGTAGCTTTCACCCTTAAGGGTTCACTCTAACTTGTTCCATCGGACAGCCATGGATTCAGAAGATCCTGGCTCACTCCCCATTCACTGCCAGCTCTCAAGGGAAGAGACCCCTGTGTCTGGATATTTAGCAAGTCTGCTTTGAATGTCCTTATCATGTGAGGTGGTGGATAAAGCACCTATGAAGGGACAGAAAGCCGCAGCTTCCTTCAGGCTAAAAAACAGTTTACAGAAATGGTTCTGTACTTGTTAATAAATGTTTGCTTAATAACTATCTGTCTATGGGGCAGAATTATAACCTGGTCAGCGAGGTTGTGAGGAAGGAAGCCACTTGTCCTCACTTCAAACCTGCTGTGACTATAACAGAAGGGTCGTGCCTGATCAAATTTACTCAGGTCAGTTTCATCACTGGTACTGAACCCAGAACTGTGTGTCTCCAGGAGCAGCTTTTAACCACGAGGCTAGAGTAAGACCATGACAGTTCAGAACAAACAAAACATCATGGCTTCAACCTTGGAAACAACAAGGAGGTAAAACAAAAGAGAATAACCCAAGAATCTGAGAAAACATCATGTGTAGCTGACTTCAAATAGGGCCATACCCCAAGACGTCGGTCTCTCCCAGGAATGTCTAGCATGATTGAAGGGAGGAAAAACCGGTCGGCTCTCCTGCTTTCCTACAAGCCCCTACTGCCCTGGCCTCTTTGGGTCAATATGTCAGAGATGGTCATCATCTTTGACTTGGGAACAAATGGAACTGAGCTAACCCCAACTGAGATGTTATCAACAGGAAGTTGGACGAGGTGCTTGCCATTAAACATTGGGTACTTCTTGAGAAGTACTGACATATTTTGAAAACCAGAACACATACTCTCTTCAGGAAGCCTTTGCATTTATCGGAAGAGAGGGGAATTTGTTCCCTATTGAGAGTCTTATTTACCAGCTGCCGTGGCCTCTATCCCTGTCCTCAGCTTCCTCATTGTCCAGGTCTGGGTCCAGTCTCGGTACTTCCCGGTTTACCCTCTTCTCCTCTCCAACCCCAATGAACTGAGCCTTGACTAGATTCTGAACAGAATTTCTTCACCTCTGGTTTGCTTAGTGGCTTAAAGAGAAAACAACCAAGTTATCCAAAACTCTGCTGACCGTAGAGCATCTAAAATAGTCACCTTGACACAAATGTTGCCTTTCTTCTGCTGAGATGATGAATTATATTGATTTGTGAAAGATAAATCAACCTGGAATTTCCAGAATAAACTCTTTTAAAAAATCAACTTGGTCACAATGTTTTTATATTTTTTATACATACATGGCTGGATTCAGCTTACTGATATTTTATTTTGGATATTTTCATCTATGTGTGGGATTGACCTATAATTTTCCTTACTTTTAATGTCCTTGTCATATTTTGGTACCAAGGATATGCTGGCCCTTTAAAACAACTTGGGAATTGTTCCCTCTTTTTCTATTGCCTGGAAGAGTCTGTGTAAAATTTATCTTGTTTCTTATTTTAAGGCTTGGTCAGATTCTCTGGTGAAGACATTTCAGCCTGAAGTTTTCTTTGTGGGAATGATTAACTTAAAGAGTCAATTTTTAAAAATATTTATATTCAGGGAATTCCCTGGTGGTCCAGTGGTTAGGACTCTGTGCTACCACTGCAAGGGGCACGGGTTCGATCCCTGGTCAGGGAACTAGGATCCCTCAAGCTGCATGGTGTGGCCAAAAAAAAAAAAAAAAAAATTATATTCAGATTTCTCATGGCCATTTTGACAGGATATTTTTCTAAGAATTTGTCCAATTCATCTACAATTTTTAAACTTATTACTGTTTATAATATGATCTATTTAGTATCTAAGGTGAGGTCTCCTTTTTCATTTCTAATATTGGTAATTTAGGCCTTCTCTATTTTGTTTATGATCAGTCTCACCAGAGTTTTTACCTTGGACTTTACTGAATTTCTCTATTGTACATTGTTTCCTAGTTCATTCTGATTTTATCTTTGCAATTCCCTTCCTTATGCTTTCTTTGAGTACGATTTGCTATTCTTTTCCTAATTGCTTGAGACAGTTTATAGATTCTCAGGTTTTCTTTTTTTTCCTGATATAAACATTTAACAAAAATAGCACACCTATGGAAATATAAAATCCTACAGGAACAACCAAATTTAGCACCCTAAGGAAATTTTAAAACTCAGACTGAGTCCAACAGGAATTAATGCAGCTCAGTTTATATTTTACCATTACACTGTTTGAATTCTAATACTCAAAAATCCTGTTAAATGAGGCAAATTGAAAACATAATTTACAGTTTTACCCCTATCTCCATCAGTCCCACCAAAATGGCAGTGGCTAAATGGCTAAAAAAAAAGATATAACCAACAAGGACCAAGGGAAAAGAAAGAAAAGAAATATTTTTGAAGCTGAAAGCATATGGACAAGTGATTACTGACATAGCTGCTGATCAAAAGAAGCTGAAACCAATGCTGACAGTGGGGCAGCCTAGAAGCAGGCTGATTTGAGTCACAGAACCTTGGAAAGAGTCAGGAGTTGGTGGCTCTAGGGTGAAAGTGAGGCTGAGACCAGAAGACTGGTTACAAGTCTGTACAAGAAGCACATAGACACCCTCCCACTCCCACAAGATCTGTCAACCCTCCACCCTCAATCTCAGAAGTCCATAGGCTAACTCTCTAAAGAAAGTAGCCAGAGAGACTTTAAGATTCAGGGGGCAGGACACCATACAGAAAATTGGGGATCAAGTGGAGTTCTACTTCCTAAAGTGTGGACCCCCATTCCCTTTCCTTCATTCCAGTCTCAGAATGCTGGTAACCAAATCAGAGACTGAAAGTTTCCTCTCTGGGGAAACTGACTAGACTGAGAGAAAAGACTCAAAGAACTAACAAATGGGAGTCTTCCAGTGAAACAGCCTAGGAAGATCACCCTGCAGGAAATTCCCATTGGCAAGCTTCCTATAACCCACAATAGCACATGTGTGCACACACACACACACCACAGCTTCCAACCAGTTTCTTAATCCCTCACTCTTAAACAGGAGAAGGAAGCTAAGGATGACTGAACATCTGAGATAACTTTCTAATAGGAAAACTGAGATCAAAACAAGTTTTTTTTCAAAAAGCTCAGTAGAAAGAAAAATAATACAAGGAGCAGAAGAAGACTTTAAAAAGCTATAATTAATATGCTCAGAGGGAAAAAAACAAAAGAGAAGGAAATTAAGAGGTTATATAAGAGTTCATTGAAAGACCAAAAATTGAGCACTTGGAAATTAAAATTATGACAGCATATATGCAAAATACAACAGAAAGTTTGGAAGATAAAGTTTGGAAAATATCCCAGAAAGCAGAAGAGATATAACAAATGGAAAATAGAAAAGAAAAAAAATTTGAAGACCAGAAGAAGAATATAATATGCAAATAAAATAGGAGTTCCAGAAAGAGAGAACAGAGAAAATAGAGGATTTGAAGTTATTCTGAAAATAATTCAAGAGGACCTTCAAGATGGCGGAGGAGTAAGACGTGGAGATCACCTTCCTCCCCACAAATACATCAAAAATAATCTACATGTGGAACAACTCCTACAGAACACCTACTGAACCCTAGCAGAAGACCTCAGACTTCCCAAAAGGCAAGAAACTCCCCACATACCTGGGTAGGGCAAAAGAAAAAAGAAAAACAGAGACAAAAGAATAGGGACGGGACCTGCACCACTGGGAGGGAGCCGTGAAGGAGGAAAGGTTTCCACACACTAGGAAGCCCCTTCACTGGAGGAGACGGGGTGAGGGGGTGGCAGGGGGGAAGCTTCGGAGCCACGGAGGAGAGCACAGCAACAGGGGTGCAGAGGGCAAAGCGGAGAGATTCCCGCACAGAGGATCGGTGCCGACCAGCACTCACCAGCCCGAGAGGCTTATCTGCTCAACCGCTGGGGCGGGCGGGGGCAGGGAGCTGAGGCTCCAGTTTCGGAGGTCAGATCCCAGGGAGAGGACAGGGGTTGGCTGCGTGAACACAGCCTGAAGGGGGCTAGTACACCACAGCTAGCCGGGAGGGAGTCTGGAAAAAACTCTGTACCTGCCTAAGAGGCAAAAGACCATTTTTTCGGGGTGCATGAAGAGAGGAGATTCAGAGCACTGCCTAAACAAGCTCCAGAGACAGGCAGCGCGGACACCAGAGATAGGCATGAAATGCTAAGGCTGCTGATGCAGCACCAAGAAGCCTGTGGGCAAACACAGGTCACTATCCACACCTCTCCTCCCTGGAGCCTGTGCAGCCTGCCACTGCCAGGGTCCCGTGATCCAGGGACAGCTTCCCCGGGAGAACACACGGCGCACCTCAGGCTGCTGCAACATCATGCTGGCTTCTGCGGCTGCAGCCTTGCCCTGCATTCTGTACCCCTCCATCCCACCCGGCCTGAGTGAGCCAGAGCCCCCTAATCAGCAGCTCTTTTAACCCCATCCTGTCTGGGCAAAGAACAGACACCAGAGGGCAACCTACATGCAGAGGCGGGGCCAAACCCAAAGCTGAACCCCAGGAGCTGTGCGAACAAAGAAGAGAAATTTCTCTGTGCAGCCTCAGGAGCAGCAGATTAAATCCCCACAATCAACTTGATGTACCTGCATCTGTGGAATACCTGAATAGACAACGAATCATCCCAAAATTGAGGCGGCAGATTTGGGAGCAACTGTAGCATTGGGGTTTGCTGTCTGTCACAGACTAGTTTCTGATTTTTATGTTTATCTTAGTATAGTTTTTAGCACCTGTTATCATTGGTGGATTTGTTTATTGCTTTCGTTGCTCTCTTCTTTATTTTACTACTTTTTAATTTTATAATTATTATTATTTTTAATAACTTTATTTATTTATTTATTTATTTATTTATTTATTTCTCTCTTTTTTTCCTCCCTTTTCTTCTGAGCCATGAGGCTGACAGGGTCTCGGTGCTCCAGCCAGGTGTCAGGCCTGAGCCTCTGAGGTGGGAGAGCTGAGTTCAGGACATGGGACCACCAGAGACCTCCAGACCCCATATAATATTAATCAGCGAGAGCTCTCCCAGAGATCTCCGTCTCAACGCTAAGACCCAGCTCCACTCAACGACCAGCAAGCTCCAGTGCTGGACACCCCATGCCAAACAACTAGCAAGACAGGAACACAACCCCACCCATTAGCAGAGAGGCTACCTAAAATCATTATAAGTTCACAGACACCCCAAAACACACCACTGGACATGGTCCTGCCCACCAGAAAGACAATATCCAGCCTCATCCACCAGAACACAGGCACCAGTCCCCTCCACAACCCACTGAACCAACCTCGCCCACTTGGGGCAGGCAGACACCAAAGACAACAGGAACTACGAACCTGCAACCTGTGAAATGGAGACCCCAAATACAGTAAGTTAAGAAAAATGAGAAGACAGAGAAATATGCAGCAGATGAAGGAGCAAGGTAAAAACCCACCAGACCAAACAAATGAAGAGGAAATAAGCAGTCCACCTGAAAAAGAAATCAGAGTAATGATAATCAAGATGATCCAAAATCTTGGAAATGCAATGGAAAAAATACAAGAAACGTTTAACAAGGACCTAGAAGAACTAAAGAACAAACAAACAATGATGAACAACACAATACATGAAATTAAAATTTCTCCAGAAGGAATCAATAGCAGAATAACTGAGTCAGAAGAACGGATAAGTGACCAGGAAGACAAAATAGTGGAAATAACTACAGCAGAGCAGAATAAAGAAAAAAGAATGAAAAGAATTGAGGACAGTCTCAGAGACCTCTGGGACAAGATTAAATGCACCAACATTCGAATTATAAGGGTCCCAGAAGAAGAAAAGAAAAAGAAAGGGACTGAGAAAATATTTGAAGAGATTACAGTTGAAAACTTTCCTAATATGGGAAAGGAAATAGTTAATCAAGTCCAGGAATCACAGAGTCCCATACAGAATAAATCCACGGAGAAACACGCCAAGACACATATTAATCAAACTATCAAAAATTAAATACAAAGAAAAAATATTAAAAGCAGCAAGGGAAAAACAACGAATAACATACAAAGGAATCCCCATAAGGTTAACAGCTGCTCTTTCAGCAGAAACTCAGCAAGCCAGAAGGGAGTGGCAGGACATATTTAAAGTGATGAAAGGGAAAAACCTACAGCCAAGATTACTCTACCCAGCAAGGATCTCATTCAGATTTGATGAAGAAATTAAAATCTTTGCAGACAAGCAAAACTAAGAGACTTCAGCACCACCAAGCCAAATTGACAACAAATGCTAAATGAACTTCTCTAGGCAGGAGACACGAGAGAAGGAAAAGACCTACAATAACAAACCCAAAACAATTAGGAAAATGGTAATAGGAATATACATATCAATAATTACCTTAAATGTAAATGGATTAAATGCTCCAACCAAAAGACGTAGACTCGCTGAATGGATACAAAAACAAGACCCGTATATATGCTGTCTACTAGAGACCCACTCCAGACCTAGGGACACATACAGACTGAAAGTGAGGGGATGGAAAAAGATATTGCATGCAAATGGAAATCAAAAGAAAGCTGGAGTAGCAATTCTCACATAAGACAAAATAGACTTTAAAATAAAGACTATTACAAGAGACAAAGAAGGACACTACATAATGATCAAGGGATCGATCCAAGAAGGTATAACAATTGTAAACATTCATGCACCCAACATAGGAGCACCTCAATACATAAGGCAAAAGCTAACAGCCATAAAAGGGGAAATCGAGAGTAGCACAATAACAGTAGGGAACATTAACACCCCACTTTCACCAATGGACAGATCATCCAAAATGAAAATAAATAAGGAAACACAAGCTTTAAATGACATATTAAACAAGATGGACTTAACTGATATTTATAGGACATTCCATCCAAAAACAACAGAATACACTTTCTTCTCAAGTGCTCATGGAACATTCTCCAGGATAGATCATATCTTGTGTCACAAATCAAGCCTTGGTAAATTTAAGAAAATTGAAATCGTATCAAGTATCTTTTCCAACCACAATGCTATGAGACTAGATATCAATTACAGGAAAAAACTGTAAAATACACAAACATATGGAGGCTAAACAATACACTACTAAATAACCAAGAGATCGCTGAAGAAATCAAAGAGAAATCAAAAATTAAGTAGAAACAAATGGCAACGAAAACACAACGACCCAAAACCTATGGGATGCAGCAAAAGCAGTTCTAAGAAGGAAGTTTATAGAAATACAATCCTACCTCAAGAAACAAGAAACATCTCAAATAAACAACCTAACCTTACACCTAAAGCAATTAGAGAAAGAACAAAAAACCCCCAAAGTTAGCAGAAGGAAAGAAATCATAAAGATCAGATCAGAAATAAATGAAAAAGAGGGCTTCCCTGGTGGCGCAGTGGTTGAGAGTCTGCCTGCCGATGCAGGGGACATGGGTTCGTGCCCCGGTCCGGGAAGATCCCACATGCCGCGGAGCGGCTGGGCCTGTGAGCCATGGCCGCTGAGCCTGCGCATCCGGAGCCTGTGCTCCACAATGGGAGAGGCCACAGCAGTGAGAGGCCCATGTAACACCAAAAAAAAAAAAGAAAAAGAAAAAGAAAAAGAAAGAAATGAAAAAGAAATGAAGGAAATGATAGCAAAGATCAATAAAACTAAAACCTGGATCTTCGAGAAGATACACAAAATTGATAAACCACTAGCCAGACTCATCAAGAAAAAAAGAGAGGAGACTCAAATCAACAGACTTAGAAATGAAAAAGGAGAAGTAAAAACTGACACTGCAGAAATACAATGGATCGTGAGAGATTACTACAAGCAACTATATACCAATAAAATGGACAACCTGGAATAAATGGACAAATTCTTAGAAAAACACAACCTTCTGAGATGGAACCAGGAAGACATAGAAAATATAAACTGACTAATCAGAAGCACTGAAATTGAAACTGTGATTAAAAATCTTGCAACAAACAAAAGCCCAGGACCAGATGGCTTCACAGGCGAATTCTGTCAAACATTTAGAGAAGAGCTAACACTTATCCTTCTCAAACTCTTCCAATATATAGCAGAGGGAGGAACACTCCCAAACTCATTCTACGAGGCCACCATCACCCTGATACGAAAACCAGACAAAGATGTCACAAAGAAAGAAAACTACAGGCCAATATCACTGATGAACATAGATGCAAAAATCCTCAACAAAATACTAGCAAACGGAATCCAACAGCACATTAAAAGAATCATAAAACATGATCAAGTGGAGTTTATCCCAGGAATGAAAGGATTCTTCAATATATACAAATCAATCAATGTGATACACCATATTAACAAACTGAAGGATAAAAACCATATGATAATCTCAATAGATGCAGAAAAAGCAGAAAAGGAATCAGGCTCCCTGACTTCAGACTACACTACAAAGCTACAGTCATCAAGACAGTATGGTACTGGCACAAAAACAGAAATACAGATAAATGGAACAGGATAGAAAGCCCAGAGATAAATTCACGCACATATGGTCACCTTATCTTTGATAAAGGAGGCAAGAATATACAATGGAGAAAAGACAGCCTCTTCAATAAATGGTGCTGGGAAAACTGGACAGCTACATGTAAAAGAATGAAGTTAGAACACTCCCTAACACAATACACAAAAATAAACCCAAAATGGATTAGAGACCTAAGTGTAAGGCCAGACACTATAAAACTCTTAGAGGAAAACACAGGCAGAACACTCTATGACATAAATCACAGCAAGATCCTTTTTGACCCACCTCCTAGAGAAATGGAAATAAAAACAAAAATAAACAAATGGGACCTAATGAAACTTAAAAGCTTTTGAACAGCAAAAGAAACCATAAACAAGATGAAAAGACAACCCTCAGAACGGGAGAAAATATTTTCAAACAAATCAACTGACAAAGGATTAATCTCCAAAATATACAAGCAGCTCATGCAGCTCAATATCGAAAAAACAAACAACCCAATCCAAAAATGGGCAGAAGACCTAAATAGACATTTCTCCAGAGAAGATATACAGAATGCCAACAAACACATGGAAGGATTATCAACATCACTAATCATTTGAGGAATGAAAATCAAAACTACAATGAGGTATCAACACCAGTCAGAATGGCCATCATCAAAAAATCTACAAACAATAAACGCTAGAGAGGGTATGGAGAAAAGGGAACTCTCTTGCACTGTTGGTGGGAATATAAATTGTTACAGCCACTATGGAGAACAATATGGAGATTCCTTTAAAAACTAAAAATAGAACTACCATACGACCCAGCAATCCCACTACTGGGCATATACACTAAGACAACCATAATTCAAAAAGAGTCATGTATCACAATGTTCATTGCAGCTCTGTTTACAATAGTCAGGACATGGAAGCAACCTAAGTGTCCATCGACGATGAATGGATAAAGATGTGGCATATATATACAATGGAATATTATTCAGCCATAAAAAGAAACAAAATTGAGTTATTTGTAGTGAGGTGGATGGACCTAGAGTCTGTCATACAGAGTGAAGTAAGTCAGCAAGAGAAAAACAAATACCATATGCTAACACATATATATGGAATCTAAAAAAAATGGTTCTGATGAACCTAGGGGCAGGACAGGAATAAAGATGCAGATGTAGAGAATGGACTTGAGGACACAGGGAGGGGGAAGGGTAAGCTGGGACAAAGTGAGAGAGTGGCATGGACTTATATCTACTACCAAATGTAAAACAGATAGCTAGTGGGAAGCAGCCGCATAGCACAGAGAGATCAGCTCGGTGCTTTGTGAACACCTAGAGGGGTGGGATAAGGAGGGTGGGAGGGAGACACAAGAGGGAGGAGATATGGGGATATATGTATATGTATAGCTGATTCACTTTGTTATACAGCAGAAACTAACACAACATTGTAAAGCATTTATACTCCAATAAAGATGTTAAAAAAAATTTATGATAGACAAACATCAGTCAGGAGGCAAGAGGGGAAACTGTGTGTGTGTGTGTGTGTGTGTGTGTGTGTGTGTGTGTGTGTAGGGTTTATTATAATAGAGCTAAGGCTGGTGTTTTTGTAATAGGAAGACAATAGATCATAACTAAATCTGAAAAGTTCATATAACAACAACATGGCCAGGCACTGTTAAAAGTGCTTTTTATGAATTAATTCTTTTTCATGCTCGCACCAATATTATGAGATTTTTCAACTCATTTTACAGGTGACAATGTGAAAAATAGCAGTGTAAGCATATAATTTAGAAATAAGGAGACAAACTCCAGAAGAAAAAGCTTTAAGAGAAATAAATAATCGCCTCTGTGGAGAGGAAGTCGGGGATGGAACAGGGCGGGTAGGGTTTTCAATAGGAGCCTTATAAAATCATCTGACCTGGTAAACTTTGTACACATGGAACTTTGATAAAACTAAAAACCAATAAGTGCATGCTCATAAGAAATTATTTTTTAGTAACAAAAAGCATGTACCTGTTGTAATCATTTCTCTGTGAAAAACTCACAGAAAGCAGCTCTCAGACTTTGCTCCTGGCAGCCTAGATATCTGGCGATGCATTTCCCTGTTCTGCAGGTCCCCAGCCCAAGGAAAATGCCATCTATTGGAGGTTGGGAAGTTCTATGGCATAAACTGACAACCACTCTTCTTCCAAGATGTCTAGCAAGTGTGTGCACATATCCACATGTCTATAAGTCAGCTTAAAGACAGCTTAAACCAAAGTCACGAATAATCATTATTACAGATGTTTTTAAAACTGTGAAAGCCCTGTGCAGTCACCCTCCATCTAAATCATCACTCTGGGAACTACGTGGTTACCTGCTGTATTTTCTGAGGAGAGATCTATTAAACAAATAGACATAATGATAAAACCCAATCATAACATCTAGTTTTAATTAAAACACAAAATTAAGCATTACATTTATTTTGGTCAGTTGTAAGGATGATGATCCCACTGGTTATTTTCATGGAAAATAGTTGCTAATTAATAAACACCACAGAGAGAGAGACTAAGAATAATGAATGCGGAATTCATTATTCAAACTGCCCTGGAGTCCTGGATTTAATCTGGTCCTAAGCCATTCATTTAGGGCTGTGCCTTTTAAGGCTGAAGTTTTTTCACTGTCACTCAAGGCAAAAACAGAAGCCTCCTTAAATTATGTTAGAAACAGATCAGCTCCCAGATAATGTGCAGTCCACCAAAGATAGAAAGGAATGAAAGTATAAGTCCTGAAGTAAATTAACCCCTGATGTGTAAGGTCAGACTTTACCCTCAAGCTCCAATGCACTGAGACAAACCCTAAAAATTCCGCCAATGATTGCACAGTTTGTATATTTGCGAGGAAGCTGGGGAGAGGGAAGGAGGAATCCCTAGGCTCTTAAATAAATACAACCATATTTAAATGACCCCTTAAAAAAATGGTCTTTGTTTTTCCGAGCAGTTTTAGGTTCACAGCAAAACTGAGTGGGAAGGGAAAGAAATTGAATGGAAAGTACAGAGATTTCCCATGTACCCCCTGTCACCACACATGCACAGTCTCCTCCACCATCAGCACCAGGGTGGCACATTTTTCACAGTCGATGAACCAACATTAATACATCATTATCACCCAAAGCCTGTAGTTTACATTAGCATTCACTCTTAGTATTGTACATTCTATGGGTTTGGACAAATGCACAATAACATGCATCCACCATTAGACTATCATATAGAATAGTTTCAATGCCCTAAAAATCCCTGTCCTCTACCTATTTGTGCCCTCCTCCCTAACCTCTAGCAACCACTGATTTTTTTTTACTGTTTCTGTAGTTTCACTTTTTTCAGAATGTCATATTAGGTGGAATCATACAATCTATAGACTTTTCAGATTGGCTTGTTTGACTTTGTAATATGCATTTGTTTCCTTCATGTCTTTTCATGGCTTGATAAGGTGCTGTTTTTTAAGAGTCTTTTCTACTAGTATAGTAGACACTAATAGATATTTATGCCTTAAAACTTTAGAGGAACACAATACACTTCCACCCATTTCCTGGAATAGCTCTTCTCTTTTCCACCTTCTAGGTGGGTCCAGTGATCTGACAGAACCCATGGCCAACCATTTATTAATGTATTTAGTGTCTATCATTGACCACTGTTCCAATTACTATGGCTACATAACAAATATCCCCAACACTTAGTGGTGCAGTAGAAACATTTATTAAGCTCACAGAATCTATGGGTTAAGAATGTGGGTATGGCGCACCAGGGATACCTTGTCTCTGCCCTGCAGTGTTGGACGCCTCAGCTGGAGGACTTGAAAGCTAGAGGCTGGAATCATATGAAGTCTTGTATGCTCATCTGTTGGGCAGTTGAAGCTGGCTGTCAGCTGCGGGCATCACTGGCTCTCCACATGGTTGTATCCTCACAAGCTGCTGGCTGGTTTCCAGGGAGAATATCACAAGGGAGAAAGCATCAGGCAGAAGCCTTATTGCTTTTTATAATCTGGCCTTGGAAGTCAAGCATTCTGCAGCATTCTATTTACTGAGGCAGGCACAGAGTCCACCCTCCCCAACCTGGGTCTCAGGGGAGGGGAAATAGATGTGAATCATGATGGGAAGTAGAAAGTTTGTGGAAGAACATGTGAAACTGGAAATATTGTGGTTGCTATTTTTGGAAAATACAATCACCTTGTGTGGCAGGGACTTTGCCAGGTCTTAGGGATTTATAGTGAAAAGCTACAGTTTCTGACTTCGAGACCAGAGAAAGGATACAAGTGAGTAGGTGAACAGTCAATACCACTAACATTTTAAGTTCTAGGGTAGTGAATAATCGGGGTGCTTCAGAAAAGCATCACAACCCAACTTGGGAGCTCAAAAAGGGTTTCTCAGGGAAATTGTTGCAGAAGCTTATGCAAAATCTCACCTGAGTTTGTGAAAACACAGATGTAGATCTGTGAGATCTCACTCCAACCCAGGCCACAGGGATACTTCCTGAAGCCACTAGCACATACCACCCTCCTGGGTCATCACAAGTCTTTCTTAGTCTCCTTGAGAAAGACATGATGCTGGCAGGAACATTCCACACCTTCTTCAAGGTGCCAATGTGGACCAAACCAGTGCAGAGGCAGCGGCTCTGCCCTCTGGGGTTACCTGGAATAGTTGACAGAGTCAGCATGTCATAGGAACAGTCCTGTTAGAATTAAGTGCTCAACCAGTTTGTGCTGAAAATAGTATGAGGTCAAAGACGGCAGAATCAGACAAGGGCTAAATGGCTTGATTCACAGTTCCCTTTCACTCCCTCCTCCACGACCCAGGCTTCAGAGGGGACTCAGGAGAGCACCGTTTGAGAACAACTGATCTAGTTCGCACCTTCATCTTACAGAGAGGAAACTGAGATCCAGAGAGATACAAGGGACTCATGCAAGATGACCCATTCGTTTGAAATGTGTGAGCAAGTGTCCAGTGTGCGGTGAGGCGTGGGGGGATTATCAGTCAGTCAATTCCCTAATTCATGACTTAGCATTTGGGTGGGATGCCACAGAGGGACACAGAGATGCAGGTGCAGGTCCCTACTTCTCCTTAAGTGCTATCACTCCACATCGCTGAGGAGGCCGGTTCTCCCCGCCTTCTCCCACCCTCTCCCTCGCTGCCTTGCAGTAGACTCAGTTCCCTCAGGGCTGAGAGAGGCGACTGAGGCTGAATGAATGATATAGCCTTTTAATTTGCTTTTAATTATCATGGCCTGGTAACCCTTCCAAAGACCCTTCATGGAGAGTAGTTTTATTTTTCTACTTATTAACCTCATTCACTAGACTGGAAAAAGAATTCCCATCCTTCACGGCCTCTCACTTTCATTCTTCTAATTCTTTTCTTTTTTTTTCAGCACCAGGAAAGTAATGTGTGTAAAACTGGAGCCAAGTATATTGTGGTTTCAAACACAAGCCTGTTTGGAGCAGAAGCCTGTGGGATTGTTGCATTTCAGCCTCAGGGGACTGCCCCAGTGGCCTCAGTCTGGGAAAGGGAGGGGCCTCAATGGCCCTTTGATTCAGCCCAGATCTGGAGGTGGAGGGTGGGGAAGGAGCCGGCCTGTCATTTGACACTCTCTGTTGGGCTTGGCCCTGCGCCTCCTTTCCTATTCAGGCCTCCCTGGAGCCTGCAGGCCTCTCTGAGGATGCCCTGACTTGGCCAGTTGCAGCCGTGCCAGAAATTCCTGGCTCCTCCGGAAGTATACCAGCCACCCCAAGGGCTCAGTGAATTCCATTCGCTTTGAGAATGCTGCTCTTCATAAAGTTCCTCCTCCTAGACACACACACACACACACACACACACACACACAGAAACGGACACACACACAGACATACACATACAGAGAGACATACACACACACATACACACACATACATACAGAAACAGACACACAGAAGCAGACGCGCACACACAGAGACACACACGCATACACACACATACAGAAGCAGACACAGAAACAGACACACACACAGACATACACACACATACACACAGAAACAGACACACACACAGAGACACACACAGAGACAGACACACAGAAATAGACACACACACAGAGACACACACATACACACAGAAACAGACACACACACAGACGTACACACACAGAGAGACACACACATACATACACACAGAGACACACACCCCCACACACACCTTGCCCTGCTTTAATAGGGCATTACCATATGTTTGCTAGTTGATTTTTAAAGTATTTGTTGTTCTTGTTGTTTGCATGAAAAACCTAAGAGAATAGACCAGCAAATTATTAGAACTGATGAAAGAGCTTAACAAGGATAAGAGAAAAATATAGTGTTGTGGTTATAGCTTTGGATATTGGACGAGTTTGAACTCTGGCTCCACCACTTACCATCTTAGACAATTTACTTAACCTCTCTGCACTTCTCCGGACTTCAGTTCCCTCATCTATAAATAGTTATAATAATAAAACCTTCTTCACAGAGTCATTGTGAGATTGAATGCATTCCACACATATAAAATGCTTAGAACAGTGCCTAGCACGTAGTGAGGATTATATGAATGCTCGCTATTATGATAAAAGTCGCTGGCTTTGAGATCAATATACAAAAATTGTTTATATTCAACACACTGCAGCAAATCATTAAAAGATATTATTTTAAAAGGTTGCATTTATATCATTTTAAATAGCATAAAATAAGATGTCTAGGAATAAATCTAATAAATGATGGTATACTTTAAGAAGAAAATTATAAAATTTTATTGAATGTAATTAAAGATGACCCAAATAAATGGAGAGATATTCCATGTTCATGAAGAGGAAGATTTATTATCTTGAAAACCTTTTTTTATCCCCCATATTAATCTTTAATTCAAAGATATTCCAAACAAAATGTTGAGGGGTACTTTTAGTGTGTATATATATGGAATTTGACAAGCTGATTCTAAATGAAGATTAAAGACCAAATAATTGAGAGGTGGGGTATAAGCAGAGGCTGACAAATAGAATAATGAAACAGAATAAAGAGTCCAGAAAGACACTCTGCATTTATGAAAACTTGATACATGGCAAAAGTGGTTTTACAGATCACTTGGAATAGGATGAATTATTCAAAAAACAATGCTGGGGCAATTGGTCTGCCATTAGCAAAAATTCAATGGGATCCCTGCCTTACCCATACTCTGGACTAAAGACTTAAGTGTGAAAAACAAAATAAAGAAGGTGATGGGGCTTCCCTGGTGGCACAGTGGTTAAGAATCTGCCTGCCAACGCAAGGGACACGGGTTCAAGCCCTGGCCCGGGAAGACCTCACTTGCCGCAGATCAACTAAGCCTGTGCGCCACAACTACTGAGCCTGAGCTCTAGAACCCACAAGCCACAACTACTGAGCCCACGTGCCACAACTACTGAAGCCTGCGTGCCTAGAGCCCGTGCTCCGCAACAAGAGAAGCCACGACAATGAGAAGCCCGCGCACCACAACGAAGAGTAGCCCCCACTCACTACAACTAGAGAAAGCCCACGCACAGCAACTAAGAACCATCACAGCCAAAAATAAAACAAATAAATTCATTAAAAAAAAAAAAGAAGAAGACTGTGATGTTTTGGGTCAAAGAAGAATTTCTTTTTTATTTTCTCTTTCAGTTTTATTGACATATAATTGACAGAGCAAAGAAGATTTTTTTTTTTTTTTTAGAATTTCTTAAACAAGACTTGGAAAGCATAAATCATAAAGGAAAAGACTGATAAACTTGACTGGGTTAAAATTAATTTCTGTTAATATTTTATTATTTTCTGGTTAACCAGGGTAGGTTAATGGTCCCAGCTTTACACTCTCTGCGGGTAACAGAATAATGCAAATACATTGGCGCCCTTTCTACGGTGACTTTGCATTGCCTCCCTACTGTAGAGTAGGCAAAATGCGCATGCCCACACAACTGAGTTTGAGCTTGACCACATGACTTGCTTTGGCCATCAGAATGCAGAATAACATACATGATGCTCAACTAGAGATGTCAAATGTGCTGGTGTGGTTTACCCTGCCCACTACCATCTATCACGAGAAGAGCATGCCCTCAATAGCTGCTGGTGTCACTGTCAGATAGGTCAGGGGTTGCCAAACTAGAGCCTGGGGGCCAAATCCGACCTGCCACCTGTTTTTTATAATGAAATGTTTACTGGACTACAGTCATGCTTATTCATTTATGTATTGTCTATGGCTGCTTTCATCATACAACGGCAGAGTTGGATAGTTGTAGCAGATCATATGTTCTGCAAAGTCTAAAATTATTTGTTTACATGGCCCACTACAGGAAAAGTTTGCCAACTCCTAATATAGATTTATTGATTTTGCTTTTCTTCCATTGAGAAAACTAAGGTATCCAGTCTACTGTGGTAGGCAATGTTCTATAACTATCCATAAGAAACAAAAAAAATTCATTGGTTAAATAACGACCATATAATAACTCTCTCAATAAGAAAATGTGTAGTTCTTCCCGCTATGGCCCTCATCCTGCAGCAAACAGTCAAGTCATAATATGTGAATTTTAGAAAATTTAAAGTAAAGTAATATATGAAACTTGTATTTTGAAATATATTATTTGAAACTGATGAATAAGAAAAAGTAAAGGGACAAAGTATTTTTATCTTAAATATTTTCACCTCCAAAAGGCTTTCTGACAGCCTTCTCTGAAGAACTATTGCAATCGATTCTCAGTCCCTGTCTATTGCATCACCCTGTTTATTTAATTTAAAAATTTCACAATTAAAAAAAAAAAAAAAAAAACGCTGCTGGTGTCTTCAAATGAGAAGTATGTGGAGCAGACCTAACCAGACCTGAAGTCCGAAACAGAGCTACCCTGGCTGACCAACAGAACTGTGGGTTAGGAAAATAAAATTCTGTTGCCTCAAACCATTGAGATTTTGAGGGTGCTTTTTAATACAACATTATTCTAGCAATAGCTGAGTAGCACATTAACTTAATTAAAATTAAAAAATTATTTTGGAAGGATGCTGGGGGCTCACAGAGTCAATTACAGGGTGGAGGCGTGGAAACAGGCAGGAACTAGGATATTTCTCGAGGATAAGATGCAAAGACCCGCAAGAAGTCTGAAAGCAGGTTCTGGAAGGCTGGGATGAAATAGAATTCTTTTCTATTTCTTTGATCCTCCAGTCAAGATTCAAATACCAGGAAGAGAGAATGTAACTGACCTAGCTTGGGCCACCTCTCTACCCATTAATGAAGGAATGCTGGAATCTTGGTCACTGTCTCCCAGACTATGTCCAGTGGGAAGAAAGAATGCCGAAAAGGAAATGTTGTACTTTTAAAAAGATGGGTTTGGGCTTCCCTGGTGGTGCAGTGGTTGAGAGTCCGCCTGCCAATGCAGGGGACACGGGTTCGTGCCCCAGTCCGGGAAGATCCCACATGCCAAGGAGCGGCTGGGCCCGTGAGCCATGGCCACTGGGCCTGCGCGTCCGGAGCCTGTGCTCCACAACGGGAGAGGCCACAACAGTGAGAGGCCCGCGTACTGCAAAAAACAAAAAACAAAAAGATGGGTTTGAAACTGGGCAGCCAGAAACATGAAATGGCCAAGACTCATATTGACCAAGCAAACTTCTGGTTATGCTATTTCTTCCACCGAGGGACTGAAGAAGAGAATACCCACCAGCATTTGTACTTACCTGTCAGTAATGATACTTTTCACAGTAAACTCGTGCTTGGTCTTGAGAAAAGGCTATCTAACTGTTATTTGCCAGAACTGTTTTCCTGTGTCTGTGTAGGACCTACCTCTGCATCCCAAGTGACTTCCTGGAGAGGGTCACCTTAGCCACTAGCTGGCCTCCTATAGGTCTCCTCTGAGGCCACCATTTTCCACCACAGAGACTAGAGGAATAGTCTAGACAGAGTAAAGGGAGTAGCAGCAAGCAGGTTGGTTGGTATTAGATTTTACTTTGAAAACCTAGGTAATCAGAATAAGCTTTAGCTCACATAACCAGCTGGGCATAGTTGGAGTAACTTTGTGTTGGGGAATAACTCAAACAGAACTCTGTTTTAGGAAAATTATTTTTTCTAGGGTATATGGGTTGGAGAACAGAAGGGAGCAACAGCCCATGGAGTCTGTTTGTCTCTACAGTATAGTTTTCAAACTAGAAATATAAGCATGGGGAACTTCTTTGAGATGTTTCCTACTCCCCAGAAGTCTCCCATCCAAGGCCAAGGCAAGCCTGACCCTGCTAATCATCAGAGACTAGATGAAATCAGCCGTGTTCCGGAGTGCATGGTATGGCATCAATAAAGGATTGGGGGTATTTCTACATTGGGGCTCCCAGACTGTGAGCTATGAATCCTCTGGAGAGCCTTGGAGCTGTTGCAAGATACCCCAAGTCTATATACACCCCAAACACAGTCTGAGGCTGGGTAGATAACATATCGTATATGTCTGCACTACTCTTCCCTAAATGTATGTAGAAGTGATTGAATTTAATTCAGTGCAAATTCCTTCTCAAGAGTTACTAGAGTCATAATAATAGTTTCTTGTTAGTATAGATTTTTCTCAACCAATAAATATTACTGTCAGAGAGGGGTCTACAAACTAGAAATAATATAGCACCAGTCTCACTGAATTGATGTGAGGTTTAATTGATTAAAGGCCTGCGAGCTCTTAGTGCTTGAAACAGAGTAAATGTTCGGTAAGTACAAACCATTATTATAAAGCGAGCTTCATATTTAAAAGGTGGGAACTACTCATCTCAGTAATCTCTAGACCCATTCTTGTGTCACTGAATTTTAATGGCTTTATGAATTTTATGATAAATCTTGTGAAGGGGAAAGACATACTTTGAGATCTGTTGATCCCGCTGGTTCTAATTTCGAATGCATGAAATCACTATGGCTATAAGCTTTCCCAACTCAGGTAGAAGGCATCCTTGGAAAAGAGCCCGAATCTCTTTGATTGACAGCGTGGTGGAGAGAGGCCGAACCCGGAGACCTCCGGGAACTGAAAGCTCAACAGCAACTACTATGGTAACCACAAGGTGTCGCTGTGACCCAAAATTTCACACACGGGCATCAGTTCCTTTTCCAAGCTTTCTTTCACAGTGCTTCTCAAACCCTACTGAGCGTACGAATCAGCTGAGGTCTTGTTAAAATGCAGATTCTAACTCATTAGGTCTGGGATGGGGCCTGAAATCCTACATTTCTAACAAGGTCTCAGGTGATGCCGATGCTGGAGCTTTCAGCATTTCTGCATTGTTGTCTTGATGTGGGCCGGGAGTAAGAATTAAGTAGACCCGAAAAGCGGCCCCATTCTACGCCTTTCGGAGGTAGTGGGGAGGAAGAAAGAAAAATGGGAAACAACAAAAGAAAAAGAGGGCAGCTTTCTTTTAACATGCCAGTCCCACGAGCCTCCTGCGGTTCCGTCCTCTGAAGAGTGACTGATGTGGCAGGTGCCCTGGTCAAGGTGAGCCGTGGAGATCAGAAAGGGTTTTCCCGGAACGTTCTTTTTCTGACACGAGGGCTCATTAAAGAACTTATTGCGGAACTTATAAAACACGAAGTGGCCAAATGCTTCAGCACACACTCCATAGCTCCCCCCAAAAGCCAATTCAGGCTTCTAGTAGAGTCCGTATAAATAGGCTGAGGGGAGCCAAACTGAGAATTGAAAAGGTGGACTAGCCGGAAGAGAGGCCGTGCTGATGGCGTTGCCCTTGCATGAACAATGGGATCTATTTTAATATCATGATCTTCTGCTTTCCGCCTCCGGAAAGGCCCGTGGGTGGGGAGCAACCAACGAAGTGAAACTGCTTCTAACCCGACTTCCCTGGGGCCCTGGCATTAAGGTTAGATGCACGCTGCAAAATGAGAAGTTGCAATGCAGCTGGCTTCCGCTGTGCTGCTGCTTCTCTCTTTTTTTTTTTTTTTTTTTCGGTTTGGTTTTTCCTTTTTAGTGGTGTTCGTTTTATTATTTGGGGCCTTTTGGGGCCTGAAGCTGGTTTTAAGACAGAGATTTCAAAATGAAAAAATTTTTCTATCTATTCAGTTTTAATCTATTATATCAGTTCAGTTTAAAGCTTAGCCAGCTTTTTGCTTGTAAAATCTAAGAAAGATGTTAGCTCTCAGTTTTTTTTAAGGTTCTGACAATGGAGTTAATTTCCCTCCTCCATCCTCTCCTGGGCCTCCTTAGGGGGCAAACCTCCCCATCCAATTTGCATAAAATATGCAGCAGGGCGTCCTACCAGAACCCAAACTGGGAAGAAATGTTTCGCTGTTTGGATGATGTTCACTCCTCTCCGTTTACATGCATAAATTGCTGTGAATAACTGGGAGTGTGGATGGTGTTTTGGGGGGTCGCAAAGGAGGGGGGGGAAGGAGCATGGACAGGGGAAGGGAGGGGGCGCCGTTTCACACTCCTTCCTCCCTGGGCTGGTTCAGAGCTCCCAGGAAGGGATTTCCCAGGAATGGATTTCATGAGAGACTCGGTGAGACTCTGGATCCCAGCATAGAAGCTTTGAAATGCTGAGATGTTGACAGCCAGTTTTGAGGAAAGAAGTTTTCGATGTTGTTTTTATCTCGCGTAGCACATGTAGTTAGTTCAGCTATTTGTTTTGATTACATAAACCACATACTTGGCTTGGGGGAGCCGATTTCCTGAACTTTTTAAAGAATAAAATGTTCTAAAATTCTAATTTGAACTTGTTATATAAATTGTAAAGGCTAAGAAATATGACACAATTTTATGGTCTTTGCACAATTATGAATCCTGAAACAATCTTGTACAAAAACTGGAAAGGGAAACAGCAAAGGACGAAAAATTATTTTTGCCCAATAGGCCAGTTATTCACAATTTTGCCTTCATAATTTATTATTAAGCATCAAAAGATCTAGTGATTTTTCTTCACTTTCACTTTTCAGAAAAATGAATATTTGACAATATATTTGACAATGGGAAGAAATTTAAAGGTTATAAAAGTTATAGAAAAATTTCACCAGATAATTATTTTGATTATACATACTTATGGTACTTTTTTTTTTTTGGGTGGGGGGGGCAGTGTTGGGTCTTTGTTGCTGCGCGGAGGCTTTCTCTAGTTGCGGCAAGCGGGAACTACTCTTCGTTGCGGTGCGGGGGCTTCTCTCTGCAGTGGTTTCTCTTGTTGCGGAGCACAGGCTCTACATGCGTGGGCTTCAGTAGTTGTAGCGCATGGGCTCAGTAGTTGTGGCACACGGGCTTAGTTGCTCTGCGCCATGTGGGATCTTCCCGGACCAGGGCTCAAACCTGTGTCCCCTGCACTGGCAGGCGGATTCTTAACCACAGCACCAACAGGGAAGTCCCCCTTATGGTACTATTTTTATTGGAATGAATATGCGGTGTTTTACTCTTTCCTTAGTGTCTCTTTAATTAGGAAGTTTTCTGAGGTTGAGTATATAGCCATAGTCACTTTTTATTTTAAAAACTTGACTGGTACTTTATAGATTTGGTAGTTTTTTGTTTTTGTTTTTGTTTTTTTTGCGGTACGCGGGCCTCTCACTCTTGTGGCCTCTCCCATTGCGGAGCACAGGCTCCGGACGCGCAGGCTCAGCAGCCATGGCTCACGGGCCTAGCCACTCCTTGGCATGTGGGATCTTCCCAGACCTGGGCATGAACCCGTGTCCCCTGCATCGGCAGGCGGACTCTCAACCACTGCGCCACCAGGGAAGCCCGATTTGGTAGTTTTATAGTGTATATTTATGTGCACCCAAATCAGTAAGTTTGTTTTTGAAGGTTTGTTTATCTATTTCTGTAACAGTCATTTAATATGACATCAGATTTTAAATTATTAGTCACTTTCAGATAAACTGTAAGCACCAATAGGATTGTCTTATGTTTCCTAATTTTTTTTTTATTGAGGCATGATTCACATTTAACATTACATTAGTATCAGGTGTACAATATGATTAGCTATTTGTATCTATTGCAAAATGATCATTACAATAAGTCTAATTAATATCTGTAACACCATAATAACATTTGTAACACCATACATCATTACAAATTTTTTTCTTGTGATGAGAACTTTTAAGATCTTCACTTTTAGCCACTTTCAAATATGCCATACAGTATTATTAACTATAGTTACCATGCTGTATGTTACATCCCCATGACTTATTTTATAACTAGAAATTTGTACCTTTTGACCTCATTTCACCCACACCTCTACACCTGCCTCTGGCAACCTCAAATCTGTTCTCTGTATCTATGAGCTTGTTTTTTTTTGTTTTTGGTCTTGTTTTTGTTTTAGATTCCATATATAAGTGAGATCATGTAGTATTTGTCTTTCTCTGCCTGACTTACTTCACTTAGCATAATGTCTTCAAGGTCTACCCATGTTGTCACAAATGGCAAGATTTTTTTTTATGGCTAAATAATAGTCCATTGTTTATATACCACATTTTCTTTATTCATTCACTATCCATGGACCCTTAGGTTAGTTCCATATTTTGACTATTGTAAATAGTGCTGAAATAAACATATATTCTTTTAAAATTAGTGGGGGTTTTTTCTTCAAATAAATACCCAGGTATGAAATTGCTGGATCATATGGTAGTTCTCTTTTTAATTTTTTGAAAAAACTCCCTGCTGTTTTTCATAGTGGCTGTACAAATTTACATTTCCAACAACAGTGCACAAGGGTTCCTTTACCTCCACATCCTTGCCAACAATTGTTATTTCTTGTCTTTTTTTTTTTTTTTTTTTTTTTTTTGCGGTATGCGGGCCTCTCACTGTTGTGGCCTCCCCCGTTGCGGAGCACAGGCTCCGGACGCGCAGGCTCCGGACGCGCAGGCTCAGCGGCCATGGCTCACGGGCCCAGCCGCTCCGCGGCATATGGGATCCTCCCAGACCGGGGCACGAACCCGTATCCCCTGCATCGGCAGGCGGACTCTCAACCACTTGCGCCACCAGGGAGGCCCTATTTCTTGTCTTTTTGATGACGGCCATTCTAACAGGTGTGAGGTAGTATCTCGTTGTGGTTTTGATTGCATTTCGCTGATGATTAGCGATGTTGAGCCTGTTGACTTGGTGAGATTCTGAATCCTAGCCTTGCAGCTGTGGGATGCTGAAATGTCGACACCCAGTTTTAAGGAGAGAGATATTGAACCCACCACTCTATGGAGCTCAGCATGGCTTCTCACCTCAAGATGGGTGGATTTGGGATTATTGGGAGAAAGCACCCTTAGCATGAACATTAACACCATCAAGAAGGCACTTCATTCAGCGATGTCAATAGTGCAAGACTCCTTCAAGGACCTTGACAGGCCCCAGTCTAGCTACCTGAGATAACTGGAGTGGAGTAGACTGTGGTGGTACAAGATGGTGAGAGTGGCTGAGAGTGTGAGATATGAGCACACACAAGGCTCCTTGGGATCTCACAGAACTATTCATAGGGACCAAGAATTTGGGGTCATTGATGTTGATGAGCCTTCTTTGTAGCCACAGGCAGTGAGGACTGGAAGCGTTTGGCTTACACACCAAATCATGATAATTGCTCTCATGCAACAAGATCCCTCCCTCTGAGAACAGGGTCTAGCAGGAACCGTAGTTAGTTTCCAAGCTCTTGCGAGGCAGCCTAGCAGAAAAGGTATGAAAGCAGGCTCTGTAATCAGACCACCTTGAATTTCTGTCATTTACTAGCCATGAAACCTTAACTTTTTTGGTACCTTGGGTACTTTGTCTATTCTATGAGAATAATAATAAAATTTAATTCACAGGTCTATGAGAATTAACAGGTAAAGTTCATAACAGCCTTAGAACAGTGACAGGCACGTATAAACCCCAAGAAGGGTCAGGTTTGTATTGTTACACAGTAGGCCAGGATACTTCAAACAGCATCATGGAGACTGATTCACCTCTTTTCTAGAAATAAAAGAACCAGGAGGAGGTTGAGGGCTGATGGGTCTCTGGATCTCCTCAGGGCTAGTGAGTCTAGGAATTAAAAGAAGACATTGGTCCTAATGACAATGAGAGCTAACCTGGTAGAGATTCTTCCAGTATATGTCTCTGGTCTATTTTTTTCCCAGGACCAAAGGTACTGCTTCCAGGAAGTCAAACACTTCAGGGCCTTAGGATTAGAGAGTTCCTGGGCACAACTAAGGCTCTAACTTCCTCCATGGGGAGAACATAAGTTAATAATATGGTACTTTCACCCATCGTGACATAAAATAAGTTTTTTATGAAAACCATAGGAGGAACTTCCTATAACCTTAATATCATGATACTAGAATTTGCCTGTTCCAAACTGTCAGATCCATCAGTCTTAGCACTGAACTTCACCACATCCCCATTAGCACTCGAGACAAAAACTGTTCTGCTGCCAATGACTTATTTTGAAACTGAAATAAGTCATTGTGCCACCAAGAAATAAGAAGCAATGTATGTTCTGGCTGCATAAGCCAGGATATTCTCCTTCTCAGAGCTGCCTCTAGGGTGTGCAGGGCAGCAGGAAAAATTTTTTTGCAGAGCTCCTATTTTTTATAATTATTATATAAATAACCGGATTTTAAAATGTTTCACAAGGTACAGACCTATGTGAAGTATAGTGACTTTTTCATGGAGATGGATAGAGAAGAGTTACTTGTACATTGTCCATTGTCCATTGTGCATCAGAGGATTCTCTGTAGGGTCCCAGCACCATCTCGCCCTGTTCAAATCCAAGAACCATCTCTTCAGGCATTTTATTGTCCAATGTACTGTTCCTGGTTAATTTCCACCAAAAAAAAAAAAAAGTAACAATGCTGTAATAAACCACACAAACCATGGCTCTTCGGAACCTGTTTCCATTAAAGAGTATAGATCTTCTTGCCTCTGCAGTTCCCTGATAGCATGTCTGTAATGATGGTTTTATTATTACTCATGTCACTGCATCTGTCCACAATGCCTTACAGTGACTCTCTCTCAAAGCTTGGTGCTGTGCCTCACTGATGCATGTCTTCCCCAAAGTATGCAGGAAAACATAAGCTAATATTTGTTTTCTGGTCCTGTTTAGTCTAACATTCAGAATTTTATGGTGGAAACATAGAATAAGGCATATTCCAGTCGTGTCTTCTCTTGGACTCTTGAGATGGTAATCACTGCCTCCCTAGAATGGGAGCTCTTTCAGTGTTGACTAAAAACACACCATCGCCAGTGGGGAGGGTAGTGAGGGGTCCATCCAAGAAGAGAGAGGCTCAGTTCCACTCCCACAACATATGTCCTTCCCTTATGAACATGGCTTACGACAGGGAGAGCATGATGTCACCATGTCAATGGGAGGTGAGAGAGGACATTGACCAGAAAGCCCATTGGTGTTCAGTCTTGAAAGCCATCCTCCAAGGACTACCTAATACATGGCACAGAACTGCAGCAATGGTGATTATCACCCGGGATGGTGGGGGCGGGGGATGAAGCGGGCAGCATCTGCTGTCACACCTGCCACAGGTACTGAAGACAGGAGGTGGCACCACAATCAAATCACAGATGGACACAGGCCTTACACTGCTGGCTCAAGCCCAAGGGTTGGTGGTAGACTGTTGGTAGCCCAGGCCCCAACGTCATCTTGTGGTCGATATGAGAGTCACCCCAAATTAGCACGTGTGCACCATTCTGGTGGCCCAATCTTGGGTGACCCCACGCTGCTTCAGCCAGCAGAAGTGATCTTCTTGCCAGACTGTCCACCTCAAATGGAGGCCCACCCACCAGTCTCTGAGAGGACCCCACAGGCACGGAGATCCAGAGCTCTGTAGGATACCTGGTTGGCCTCATGTGCAAGGCAGAGGGTCAGGAAGTACCTTGAAGGGTCAAGGGAAGACCAGGATCCATGTGGGTCTGGATATGGGCCAGGGACATCCTGCTTGGAGAACATTGTCAGGCCTGGCCGTACCAGGGCTTAAGAATGTACCCATAATTACAGACATGCTATCAGGGAACTACAGAAGCAAGAAGACCTATTGGAAAATTCAAGGAAGTCTCTCCAAAGACCTGGGGGTGGGGGAGAGGGGAAGGGGTCTGAGGAGTGGGCCATGGCAGCGGCTTTATTGGCCCAGAACTTCCCCTTCTCCTCTTGAAAAGCTGATACAGCAACAAGAAGACGGGCACTGATGGGGGTTGGGGGGGACTATAAAACCCATTTGTGGTGATTCATATAATCCGCAGACTCTGAAATTCAAGGGCTGTCCACAGCAAGCCCCTGAGATGAAGCGGATCCCAACAGGAGGACGTAAAGAGAAGAGCCAAAGGTGGGGGGCAGGGGGAGACGATCCAGGGATGGCTGGTCCCAGAAAGTGTAAGCAAAAATATACTTATTGAAGGTGAGGAAAGCTCCCTGCCGAGTAAATCTATGTGCCTGATGTACAACAAGGGCTGACACTGAAGTGGGTGGCCTTGGCTGCCCTGCTGGACCTGAGAAGAGCAGAGGCGGCCAATCAACAAAGTGTCTACAGACAAACTATATTTCCTTTGGAAAATCCTTGGAGAGTAGCCATGTGCCAGGCACTGCCCTGGGCAGAGGTGGAAACAACATCTGTGAGCAAAATAGACAAAATCTCTGCTCTAAAGGAGTTTGCATTCTAGTGGGGGAAGGTGGAATAAGCAAAATAAATAGAAAAATGATAATGGAGGGCTGAGATCAGTACCAGTTTCACACAGGTGAAAAACAGAGCTAAGGGATCATGGGAAGTTTCCCCAGCAGAGTACCAGTGATGAAGTTGTCCTCACAACCTCCAGGGGAAACCAGGATCCCAATTATTCTTCATCCTTTATACAAAGAACACGTTCTGGCTTGTGGACAAAAGGTGGCTAATCTGAGAAGCTGCCTCCGGTCATAAGTTACTGATAGAACAAGAACGTTGTTTTAGGAATGTGAATCAGGTTGCAAATGCAGGATGCCCTGGTGAGTAGGAAGAGACTGCAGACAGAGTCCAGATCTCAAATAATTGTGGGGAACATTTAGGGGCTGTCCAGCTGCTAAAATTAGAAGTTGCTGAGAACTAAGCCTAATGTGTTATTTTTTTAAATTATAATAAAATGTCTATTTAAAATACTGTATCACTAAACTGAGGACTGGAATAACCCAATCCTGACAACTTTAGGGCTGATGTTATCCTCTTTGTTTGTTCCAAGTTAATTAATCTGTAAAGGTAAGAGTCTCACACTAATTTATGCAAGATCGACAAAGTCTTCATACAGTGTCTGTCTGACTCTTTCCGAAGCCGTGAATCACACTAATATCAGCAGCCCAGCTGCTGGGAGCCTGGGAGGAGAGGTGTTCTCCTAATCCTCTGCCATCTCTCCACTGTGGTTTCCTCTGGCTTCCCCTTCTACCAGACAGACCAAGGCTCACCAGGAAGGAAGAAGAGATACACTCAGCCTCAGGGCTGCTGAATTCGAGCTCCTCAGAGCAGACTGGCCGTTGGCAAAATGGAAGTACAGCCTGGCTTCTAGATTGACACCAGCCTTCTCCCTACACTCTCAGGCTGACCTTCTTGAGGCCACTTTTTTTAATGGCTACTAGTGTGAGGAATTCATATGACCACAAACTATAAGGAAATACAGTAGATGCAGAGCCCAATTTTAGCCTGCTTAGGAGATTGGTTTTATTAGCTTGAATGAGATGAAATAGATATTTTTGTAAGTCAAGAACAACCAAATATTGGCAAATTCACCTGATTCAAGCTGTACTCAGGAATCCGTCAATTCTGGGTTCTCAGTCTTCTCTTCCTTTCACCTATTCCTGCTCTTCCTCTTCAGCTTCTCAGAATTTGCCTTCAAATTCCGCTCTCTATCCTGAAGCCAGTTGAGTCCCTACTAAGTTCCTCTAGCTAACCCAACGTCCATTCCATAAACATTAATTGAGCATCTTTTCTGAACCATGGACTGAGCAAAGTGCCGCTGATACAAGGACAGAGGGAAGTCTGTCCTCACTGTTGAGGAGCTCATAGAAGAGTAAGAAAGGGATATTTTTAAAGATATAGAATCAGTTTGGTGATGAAAATATATCCCAAGTGTTGTAGAGAATAGAGGAACATCATGCTTGGGGGAAGAAATGAGGAAAGTTTCAAAGAAGAGTCGACATTTGGATTGTGCCTGAAGGATATATAAGATTTCCTAAACGAACTAAGTCAGGAAAGGTATCACCGGCAGACATGATGCCAAGTTCTAGAGTCTGGGGGCATGAAAGGAGATGAGTGTTCTGGGAAAGGGCCAATAATTTGACAGGGTTCAATGATAGGTTGCAAGGGTGCAAGAGGCGATCGGGTGTCAGATCTTAAAGACATTTCCTTCCTTTATCATGTGGGTGAGCCAATAGGGAAAGAACATGTTTGTTCTTGATGTTTGTTCTGGAAATATAATTTTGCAAAGTTCAAGAGAGCTTGTTTTCTTTCAATGAACTGTGAGGCTAGAAGGGAAGATCAAACAAAATGAGTAGGATGTGTAGGCTTTTAACATTATCTTTATTGTTTTCTCTGCTTGCAAAAGAAGTATAGATTCATTCTAAGCAACTCGAACATTACAGAAATATGCAACATAGAAACCAAATGCTCCCTGTAATCCAAACTCCCAGACCTTAACCACTGTTACTACACCAATGTACAGGTATATATTCCTCTAGACTCCTATTTCAATGTATAAACCAAAATATAACTTTCTCCATACCAGAAAATATAGACCTACCTTATTTTTTAATGGCTGTGTAATATTCTGTTACTTTAATGTACTATAATTTGTTAGATCAATCCTTATTTTGTGGACATTTGAGCTGTTTTTAATTTTTCATGATTACAAACAATGCCA
This sequence comes from Mesoplodon densirostris, assembly GCF_025265405.1. NCBI lineage: Eukaryota > Metazoa > Chordata > Mammalia > Artiodactyla > Ziphiidae > Mesoplodon > Mesoplodon densirostris. Next base: position 156,195,145 of record NC_082661.1, on the reverse strand, counting down.
GGATGAATACCTTCTTTACATAAACCTTTGAAAATTGCATTTCTATAGGATACATTCTTAGAGCTCCTTCAAGGAACTGACATGAAGGAATGATAGTTTTTCATTTTAATAGATATTGCCGGGCTTCCCTGGTGGCACAGTGGTTGAGACTCCGCCTGCCGATGCAGGGGACACGGGTTCGTGCCCGGGTCTGGGAAGATCCCACATGCCGTGGAGCGGCTATGCCCGTGAGCCATGGCCGCTGAGCCTGCGTGTCCGGAGCCTGTGCTCCGCAACGGGAGAGGCCACAACAGTGAGAGGCCCGCGTACCGCAAAAAAAAAAAAAAAAAAAAAAATTGCCAAATTGCCATCATAAAGGTTGTATCAATTTATATCCTAACAGTATATTCAGGTCCCAATTTTCCTAGGGGTGGGTGGGACTCTATAGGCAATCTGTTCTTATCAGAGAGATTGCAGAACCTCGAGATTCTTCATTCAGTTCTGTGAATGTCTGCAGTTCACACATCTCTCTGGTTTCTAATAAATTAACATGAATAGCAGCTCGAAGGTTTGCCCAAAAAAGGCCACACTTACGCCTATCCTTGGGCCATTCCAAGTATGCTTTCTTTTCCATGAGAGTTTTCAGCTTAGGATACCTAGTAGGAATACAGTAGAGCGGAATGGGTTCCAGTAAGATAAGAATTATGTAATCAGAACTTTCATGGAAGAGATTGTGATGGGCAAAGTAGAGTTCATAGTGGCACCACTCTGTCTGGACAAAGTTGGGAGACAAAACAAAGATGGACTTATAACTTTTCTCAATGCAGTTTATAGTATCTTCAGTAATGCTCTTGCCAGGGTCAGAGTTTCCCTCATGAAGGCAAATCAGGACAGAACTATCTTCTTTCTCTATATTGGGAATCAATTCATACTTCACCCAGGCAGAATCATGTTCACTGTATGAAATAAACACATGGAATTGGATATTTCTCTTGAGCTGTTCTTGGGTTGTCTTCCTAACCCTGTGCCATGTCTGTGTCCATTGACCTAGCATCCTGAGATACCAGGGCAGATCAAAGTGGAGGCAGCAGAAGGCCACAGCCGTCCCCAGAACTAGCATGATAACAACAATGGTGACAATCAACAAAGCTGTGTTGCAAGATACTTCAGGAAGATGAACATCCTTTAACTGAGTCCCCTTTAGATTCAAAGGGTATTCACAGATGTATGAATCTGACCACCCAACCATCATGCCCTCTGAGTATTTTTCAAGCTGAATAAAATCTCTTAATTCACAAGTACATCGGAATGGATTTCTTCCTACATTTAGAGTCTTAACTTCCTGGCAGCTCTGGAAAAAATCCAGAGATGGGCTGAGAATTAAGTTCATTTCAATGTTCAGAACTGAGAGTCTTCTGAAATGACTGCACCCAGGAAGATCAGTTAGAAAATTAAATGCAAGATTTAGCTCTTGCAAGGATGTCAGGTGAATAATGTCTTTAGGGACAGTTTGAATTTTGTTATTATTCAAGTCAAGTATTTGAATATTTCTGGGCAAGCACCTGAAAACAGAATCAGCAAATTTGTTGGATGACAAGTTCATGGTGATCAAGGTTTCTGGCCACAAGCAATTTTCATCATTTTCATGTTGTAACAGATTTTCACTCAGATCTAAGTGCCTCAAGGATGTGTTGCCGGCAAAGCAACTCACTAAGGAAAGTGTCTCCAATTTATTGTCCTTCAAAATGAGAGTTTTCAAATGAGGCAGTTGGATAGATTTTTTAAACACGTCATCTGTTAAGATATTGTTAGCAAAATTTAAATATTGGAATCTTGTAGGATATATAGGGAACAGCATGTGAGGCATTTGCGCATCTGATATTGTCAGGTTTTCTATATCCATTTTGGTAAAAAGCAAGTAGACTCTCTCCTGTGGGATATTAAAAATTCTGAAATGTACATTCTCCAATTTTATAGTTCTCATTACAGTATTTGAGTAGTCAAATGAATTATGGTCAAGATAAACCTTACCTCCAAAAGTCACATGTTGAATCTGGAAGTATTCTACTGACGTATGCCAAACAAATTGGAAGATAAGCACAAGATCATCCCAGGGTAAATCAACTTTATTAAGTAACAGAATGGATGTCTTGGCATTCTCTAAAATAAGATTTTGCTGAGTTTCATAACTTGCAAATTGGCTTTTGCCATCTATATTAGTAATTTCTAATATTTTTGAAGTCTTCATTCCATCACGCAAAAGAACCCAGAAATTTGTGTTCATTGGTAAAACAATGTGAAGTTTTGTTGTGTTTAAGATGGGCAGGCTACCTTCTTCATAATGAGAAAGAGTTCTCAATCCTAAGAAGACAGTATTTAGATGCAAATGAGCAATTTTCTGGAAATCTGATTTTTGTATTTTTGCCCCACTCAAACCTAGGATTTCCAGGTGTGACATGTTGCCAGTCTCCTCGCAGGTAGGCACAGTGTCAAAGTCATTGAAGGACAGATCTAAATGTCTGAGACCTGCCAGTGAGAACCAAGTTACACTCTTCAGTCTGTTGTAAGACACATCTAAATATCTTAACTCCTTGTTGAATTCAAAGGTCTTGATATCCAGCTCTTGGATTCTGTTATGGCATAGAATCAAAACTTTCAGTTTAGAGAAGGAATGAAAATCTGAACACTGGAGTTGAAAAAGGAGGTTGTAGGACAAATCCAGTATGGTTGTGGTTGGGGTCAAGTCTTCAGGAACCTTTCTTAAAGACGTGTTGGAGCAGTTGGTAGTCAATTCTGTTTCTTCTGGCAGCTTTGAAGCCCCACTATGCACTAACGTAACAATACTACAAAATACGTAAATGCTTCTGATATGTTTCATTGTAATTCTGAGGATTTTATCACTGGTTCACCTCAGATGACTTTTTTCACACATCACCTCATATGAATGAGGAAGGTGAGTTCAAATCCTGGAAAGACAACATATAATGTTAAGTGGTTATGTGATTTGTTAAACCCTGTAGGATTTTTTTTTTTTTAATGCCAACATCTGACTATATTCACCAAGAATTTGGATTAGGGTTCCAACCCATTTATTGAGTCTTTGACTTGATCTCAGAACTTGGCTCATAGATTTCCAAGCCAGGTACTCTGTCACACCCCCATCACTGAGGCTAGTCAGGATTCCCAGAAGGGAGATAGATATATAATAGTTGGCAGAAGTTCCTCTCACCCAGTTCAAATTAGGAACTGCGTTGCTAGGTCATATTCAACACCCCCCTGCCACATCCCCTTTTGATAGCCTGAAAGCTTTAAGAAAATGAAAAGAAATTTTTAAAAATTAAGTTTTTTTTAGAGCAGTTTAAGATTCACAGCAAAATTGAAAGGAAGATACAGAGATTTTCCATATCCCTCCTGCCTCCACACATGCACAGTCTCCCCCATTATCAACACACCCACCGGAGTGGTGCATTTGTTACAATTGATGGACCTACATTGACTCCTCATAACCATGCAAAGTCCACAGTTTATGCTATCATTCACTCCTGGTGTTGTACATTCTAAGGGTTTGGATACATTATGGATACATAATGATGTGTATCCATCATTATGGTATCATACAGAGTATTTTCATTTCCCTAAAAATCCTCTATGCCAATTCATCCTCCGCCCACCCCAAAACCGCTGGCAACCACTTGTCTTTTTATTGTCTCCATAGTTTTTTTTGTTTTTGTTTTTGTTTTCGTTTTTGTTTTTTGCGGTACACGGGCCTCTCACTGTTGTGGCCTCTTCCGTTGCAGAGCACAGGCTTCGGACATGCAGGCTTAGCGGCCATGGCTCATGGGCCCAGCTGCTCCGCGGCATGTGGGATCTTCCCGGACCGGGGCATGAACCCGTGTCCCCTGCATTGGCAGGCGGACTCTCAACCACTGTGCCACCAGGGAAGCCCTGTCTCCATAGTTTTGCCTTTTCTAGAATGACATATAGTTGGAATCATACAATATGTTCCTTTTTCAGATTGGCTTCTTTCTCTTAGTAATATGCACTTAGGTTTCTTCCATGTCTTTGCATGGCTTGACCGTTCATTTCTTTTTAGCACTGAATAATATTTCATTGTCTGGATGTACCCCAGTTTATCCTTTCACCTACTGAAGGACATCTTGGTTGCTTCCAAGTTTTAGCAATTATGAATAAGCTGCTATAAATATCTGTGTACAGGTTTTTGTGTGGACATAAGTTCTCATTGAAAGTAATTCTTCATCACTGAGTGCTGTGGGCCCCTGAATTAATGCCATGAAGTTGTTCTTCAACTTTGTATTTGTGAACATAGAGAGTCTCTTGAGTGAATATCTGACTTTCAGTAACACTTACCCATGTGTATAGAAAGTCCAAAACACGGAAATAAACAGAATGGTTCCTGTCCTTGCGCCTCCATATGTCTTTAGGTTGGTGGCAAAAGCAATCTGGATCACTGCCAAATAGCGATAATGATAGGAACAATTTCCATTTCTTGAAGCGTTTTGATGTGTTAAGAGATATACTAAACCCTTCACGTATATTATCTCACTTATCCATCACAAAACTCTGGGAGAGAAGTACTATTACCCACATTTTATAGATGAAGAAACTCATGGATGCAGAATTCTGAGGATTTTGAGAGAAGAATCAGGCTTCAAGTGTTTGATTAGACACAGAACAGAGGTGGTTGGAGAACTAAGAATTTCATATTATTATTCAAGATATTTTTTGAGTACCTACTCTGCCAGGCACTTTTTCTAGCCACTGAGGATATAACAGTGAATAGAACAGATAGAATTTCTCTTCTGACTCAGCTTATATTCTAGTAAGGGGTAAGAAAGGAGAGACTATACACAAAATAATAAATTTATCTGTTAGGTGGTGATCAGGGCTAGAAAGAAAGTAACTAAATGAGGGGACCTGAGGGTGACTGGGGAGAGATATTTTGTACAGGATGGTCTAAAAAGGCCTCACAGGACCTTCATGCCAAGATCTAAACGGAGTGAGGAAGTGAGCCACTTGTTGTCTGGGGATAGAGTATTCTGGAGAGAGAGAGCAGCTACAAGTTCAGGGACCTGATGGTGGGGGCGGGGGCATGTTTGGAAAATGTGAGGAATGACTTGTGGAATTGGGGGAGGTGGATTGAAGATGTCAGACCTTGTAAGGATTGGGGCTTTTCCTCTGACTGAAATAAGAACCCAGTACAGCATGTAGAGTGGAGGAGTGGCAGATTCTGACGTACATCTTAAGGAGTCCTCTGCTTGTCTGTTGGAAATGACTGGAAGGGCACAAGCCCGGCAGGGAAGATCCCCGGGACACTAGGGAATAATTCATGCAAGAAAGAAGGTAGAGAGGGAGGTGGTGAGAAGTGGTTAGATTCTACTATTAAATTAGTAAATTCTTCAACTTTACGTCCTCCCACACCAGGCACTCTGAAAACACAAGGGAAGGTAACTAGCAGTGGTGAGAGTTTTCCTGCTTCTACTTGCATGTGTTTAATACGCATTGACCCTCATTCTCCCTCAGACTGGTCACTCCCATAGACAAGCAGGCGGAACAAGAGGCAAACTCACGGTGTAGTGAGACTTCTCTGTACTGTTCATGCTGTCCCATTGTTCTGAGAAGCTGTGTGTGTGTGTGTGTGTGTGTGTGTATGCACCCACGCAGGGATGGTGGGGAGAAAAACTGGCAGAGCTAACACAAAAGGATACCTGGAATATTACTCGCTCTCATCTGGATTTTTCTTTCTCTAGAACCTGTCTGGTTTTATTGTTGTGGTTGTTCTTGTTGAAGCGAAGAAATTCTAGAAAACATGTTGATATTTCCTAAGATAACTTACAAATGAAAATACTTTATAAAATTGTTTCATAGAAAATAGGAAAAGGGAAACAGAAATGTCATGTCAAGCATCCTGTGACGTGAGTGTGAAGAGAGAATGTTGATTTTTGATATTCCTTGTCCATTGTGCCCTCAGTGGAAGAGGACCATGAAAGGCACTGGTTGGGGGTGGGGCTGAGGAGGGGCGAGCCCAGAACTGGCCTTTCACTTTTCCACTGAGATAGTCCCTCCATGTTTCTTTCCTCCAGTCCATCCCATGCAGCCCTTTCTTGGTCATCTTTTTCTGTAACATTTAATATACCATCCAATGATCAAAATAAGAACAAATATCAACATAATAAAAGAGTCTCGGGGCTTCCCTGGTGGCGCAGTGGTTGAGAGTCCGCCTGCCAATGCAGGGGACACGGGTTCGTGCCCCGGTCTGGGAGGATCCCACATGCCGCGGAGCGGCTGGGCCCATGAGCCATGGCCGCTGAGCCTGCACGTCTGGAGCCTGTGCTCCACAACGGGAGAGGCCACAACAGTGAGAAGACCAGTACCGCAAAAAAAAAAAAAAAAAAAAAAAAAGAGTCTCTGTGATATAACGTTATGTCCATGGTTATTTTCCAGATTTTAGGAATCCAGCAAAATAAATTTGTTGCCAATACCATCATTTTAATCCATACCCACATTTAAGATGACCTGAGTAATTGTTCTGTTTGATGAATCTACACATTTATTCAGCATGTCTGGTAGCATCTCCACGCCATGTTAACTCTCATGCAAATGAGGCAGTAGCCACCTACCGCCTCAGTAGTTTGGAGAGTTTGGATAACAACTACCATTCACTGACTTTCTGTAGATTGATTCCTACAACCACCACCTTGTAAGGTAGGTGCTATCACTGTTCAGCCTTTACAGGTAGAGAAGGTGGCTCTCAGAGAGGCCCTGTAACTGCCTCACAGTCACAACTTAACCCTTGGTGAGTGCAGAGCCTGGGCTCTTAGCCACTCTGCTATCTTGTCTCTCTAGGGTGAGTCAAGATAAATCTGTTTTCAAAATACACTATAATACATTAATCAATGAAATTATAGCTCACTACGTCATACTGAGTCTTTAACGTTTCCTTATACACAGTTCAAGGAATCCAGTGAATAAGTCTGCAAGTGCCACCCAAGTTTTAGGTCAGTTACTTACAAGGATTGACATGGATTGAGCCATTATGTTGAGCACTGTCTTGTTGAAGCCACTGTATTTTGGGGTCACTTGTTACAGCACCCTGCCTATGTCCTACCTAATGTACTATTGCACTTAGAATGAAATCCAAACTCCCAATACTGGATTATAACGTCTCCCAGGAGCTGGTCTTGATTCCTTCTGGGATCTCTTTTCATATAACTCTTCTCCTGACCCTCTGCATGCCAATCATACTGCCCTTCTCTTTGTTCCTTGGCCACATCATGCTTGCCCCAACCTCAGGGCCTTTACCCTAGTTTTTCCCTCAGCTTGGGATGCTCTTCTCTCATCCTTCCTTGGCGGGATCTTTCTTATCATTTAGGTCTTGGCTTAAAGTTTATCTCCTCTAAGGAACCTGATTTGACCACCTAATCTAAAGAGGCCATTTTGGGCTTCCCTGGTGGTGCAGTGGTTAAGAATCCGCCTGCCAGTTCAGGGCACACAGGTTCGAGCCCTGGTCCGGGAAGATCCCACATGCCGCGGAGCAACTAAGCCTGTGCGCCACAGCTACTGAGCCTTCACTCTAGAGCCCGCGAGCCACAACTACTGAAGCCCACAGGCCTAGAGCCCGTGCTCCGCAATAAGAGAAGACACCTCAATGAGAAGCCTGTGCACCGCAACGAAGAGTAGCCCCCGCTTGCCACAACTAGAGGAAGCCTGCGTGCAGCAACAAAGACCTGACGCAGCCAAAAATAAACAAAATAAATAATTTTTTTTAAATGGAAAAAAATGGCCGTTTAGAGTAACTTGGTGTTCATTCCCTTCAGCCTATTTTATTTCTCTACAAAGTAGAGCACTTACCACTTTCTGAAACTTTTGTTCGTTTATTTGTTTGTTGATTACATCCCCACCACTCACACCCATGAGAGAAGGGGTCTAACAATCTTGCTCATCTCTGTATTCCCAGCACAGAGACTAGTGCCTGGTACATCACATGTGCTCAGTAAATACATTAATGTATATATGAGTAAATGAATGATCTCAATTTTTTATTCCTTAGCACAATGCGGTACATAATATGCTCTCAAAAATATGTATCGGATGAATTAATTGGAGTTATGAATTCCTGTTATGATGCAGTGCATGGTAATTAGAGAATGAGTTTAGTGATAGGAATTGATCACTAAGGCATAAAAGAGATAATGTATATAAACCACTTGGTATCACACCTAGCATATCACAAATGGTAGCAGTTATCAGGGCCAAGACTAGGGTGATTTAAGGCACATATTTTAAGAGGCACCAAGAAACTCAGTAATCAAGATAAATAATATTTTAATTAAATATTTTTAAATTAATATAAAATCCATAATGAACAAAATATCAAATTTTTTCATAAAGACAGGGTTAGTATTACTGATTTTTCCTCTTGTCTCAGGTTCCAGTGTGGCTTGGTAGGACATTGGCATTACAGTCATTAAGAAGATGAGGTGGGGCCTCCCTGGTGGCGCAGTGGTTGAGAGTCCGCCTGCCGATGCAGGGGATACGGGTTCGTGCCCCGGTCTGGGAGGATCCCATATGCCGCGGAGCGGCTGGGCCCGTGAGCCATGGCCGCTGGGCCTGCGCATCCGGAGCCTGCGCATCCGGAGCCTGTGCTCCGCAACGGGAGAGGCCACAACAGTGAGAGGCCCACATACCACAAAAAGAAAAAAAAAAAAAGAAGATGAGGTGTTTTTAACATTATTATCTCACAGAGTACTTCAGTTCATAGAGACTTACCTTAAGTTGCTCCTATGTCTAGGAGCTATGGCCCTTGAAAAATGCCAGGTAAAGCAACTGGATTGTAAAGCAATCCAGTTGCTTTACCTGGAATCCCCTGAGTTGAGATGTCATAGCTTTCATGTTTTACCCATGTTTTACTCTTCTCTCTGTCCAATACCACAACCTCATCTGAAACTTATTCTAAAGAAGTGAGAGAGGGCTTCCCTGGTGGCGCAGTGGTTGAGAGTCTGCCTGCCGATGCAGGGGACACAGGTTTGTGCCCCAGTCCGGGAGGATCCCACATGCCGCGGAGCGGCTGGGCCCGTGAGCCATGGCTGCTGGGCCTGCGCGTCCGGAGCCTGTGCTTCGCAACGGGAGAGGCCACAACAGTGAGAGGCCCGCGTACCGCAAAAAAAAAAAAAGAAGTGAGAGGAACTCTTTCTGAACTTCTCTTAATATAATAAAATAAAAAGGTCCTGTCTCTCAGGCAATGCATATAAATTATGGCATTTCATTTAAACATTTTTAAAAGTAGGACAAACTTTTGATGAAAGATGCAGTCAATAAATATGTTACTATCATAGTCATGCTACTGTTACTGGGTGCTGAAAGCAGGTGAAAAACAAAATGACTTTCTTTAATAGTTTATGATTTAAAAGTCCAAGTCAAAAGACACCATGAAATGATTATTGGTGGCTTGCCAAAGAATACTTAAACATCTAATTTCTCTTTTCCCAATGATGCAAAAGAAAATGGAGAGGGGGTTAAAAACCCATCGAATGTTGAATAATCTTTACAACATAAGAGTAAGAAAGACTGACATTTTATGAGCGTTTCCTGTTCACCTGGCATGGAGCTAAATGCTTTCCATACATTCATTATCTTGTTCAGTCCTCTCAACAACCCAACAAAATGATGGATACTTTTATCCCCATTTTACAAATGGAGGAGCTAAAACTCAGAGGTTAAGTAACTTGCCCAAGGTGAGCCAGCGAATAAGCGGTAGAGCATGAATTTGAACCCAGACCTATCTGGTTCCTTCGGAATCCAAATGGAAGGCATTTCAAACTCTGAAATGAAATAGCTTAGGAAAAAAAAAAAGAAAAAAGAGAAAGAGCTTAGGGTGTGATTACCGAGGCTAATTCCGTTGCCAGAACTAATTACCACTGTGGCCTCTTCCTCTCTTCCCACCTTATGTGCCTCTCTCCGAAGCTATTTATACTCTGCTAGGTGTCATAAATTTCCAGAAACCAGCAAAAGGAAACCCAAACTCTCAAGCACCTGCAAGACAATTCCTCAGATCAATAGTGATCAATAATAAGCCCAAGGTCACTCACTAATCATTAACATTTAGATTAGTATAGGCAAAATAATAAATACTGAAAATCTGAACAAGGCTACTTTCCTCCCATTTACTGAATAAGTCTGAAAAATCTGAAAATCTGAACAAATCTACTTTCCTCCCATTTTCTTTAGAAAAGACCCATGCAGCCCTTATTTCATTTTCATGAGTGTTACAGCAAACAAAACTGAAGAGTTCTTACCCTCAGGCGTGCAGGGTCTCCGTCAGAGCTGCAGGTGTGGATGATTCATAGACAGGACTAGAATTGGCTGGAGGAGTGATTGAATCAAGCTTTTCTGTGAAGCTTACGCTCCTTTGCCCTCTACTGCATACTGGTGGCATTACATGTTGCATGAGTTCATACAATCTTAGATCACTTTTTAAAGAATTGCAGTAAAATATACATAATGTAAAATTTACCATTTTAACCATTTTAAGTGTACAGTTCAGTGGCATTAAGTACATTCACATAGTTGTTCACACATCAGCATCACCCATCTCCAGAACCTTTTCATCGTTCCTCACTGAAACTCTATATCCATTAAGCAGTAACTCCCATTTCTCCCTCTCTTCAGTCCCTGGTAACCACTATTCTACTTTCTGTCTCTATAAATTTGCCTACTCTAGGTACCTCAAATAAGTGGAATCATACAATATTTGTCCTTTTGTGACTGGCTTATTTCATTTAGCATAATGTGTTCAAGGTTCTTCCATGTTGTAGTATGTATCAGAGTTTCCTCCCTTCCCTTCTTAAGGCTGAATAATATTCTGTTGTACGTATATACCACATTTTGTTTATCCATTCATCCATCAGTGGATATTTGGGTTGTTTTCACCTTTTGACTATTGTGAATAATGTTTCTATGGACATGGATGTGTACAAATATCTGTTCAAGTCCCTGCTTTCAGTTCTTTTGGGTAGATACCTAGAAGTGGAATTGCTGGATCATATGGCAATTCTACATTTAACTTTTTGCAGAACTGCCATACTGTTTCCCACAGCATCTTAGAGCACTTTGATGGTGCTTTACTTCAAGGTTCGAATCAGTCATGCCGTCAAATCAGTCACCCATCAAATTGGGTGGGAAGGCCAAGTGATAAGAAGAAGAACTAGGAATCTGACTGGAAGAGAGTGGGAAGGGGTTTATTAGAGGCCTTGTCTTGAAACGAAGTGGTAAAACAAGCATGACATTTTTTAATGTAGACTGCAGAGAACAGATCAGTTTTTTCAAAGCAACACTTTTTGAGGTTTTATTTATACTTGACTTTAGGTTCAGATGACACTGCTGGAGATCACTAAGGAAGATGAAAATTTCCAAATGGATTTGTCCACAGGGGGTGATGGTCAATTTTTAAATGGATAATTGTAATAGGTTTATGTAAATGTAAAATTGGGGGGTCCTTAACACAAAATTTTTTTCACAATTATGTTGAGGTTCTTTAGTAAAAATGTATGTATTTCTACATATATTGTAGGGATAAAATCATACAATGAATAACTATAAAGAAAAACAAAAAAAACAGTCTGCTCTACTGCCCACCTAAACATATACAAACATGTCTACGTTCACATATACATGAAGTCAGGTGCTGGATGCATGCCCGTCGGAAATATTGGAGAGAGTGTTGTTAGCTTGTTGGATAAGCTCTAAAATTTCTTTCATCTCAGAAATTCTCAAACGACTCTGATTGGTACACATATTCTATACAACCCTCTCAAGAAAAAATAATCACTTGGGGTTTTTCATGTCCAAAGACATATTCTTCCTTTTCTCATAGCCCAACATTTTTAAACATTCTACGCTCTCAGTGAATGGGGAATTCTCTTTACTTATTTTTAATTTCCAGAAACAAGTCAAGTTAGAGAGTAGTATTCTGTGTCGTCATCATCATCATCGTTGTGATCACTATAGCTTGCATTCTTCCTAAGTGCAGAAAGTATTGCAAATAAGATATTGGCTAATCCTCACTACAAAGGACATAGAACATATATATGATTCCCATTTGACAGATGATGAATCTGGTTCAGTCAGAATAAGAAACTTGCCCAAGGCCATCCTCTGGTAAGAGATGGAGTCAAGATCTAAAACTGAGTCTAGGGACTTCCCTCGTGGCCCAGTGGCTAAGACTCCGTGCTCCCAATGCAGGGAGCCTGGGTTCGATCCCTGGTCAGGGAACTAGATAGCACATGATGCAACTAAGAGTTTGCATGCCACAACTAAGATATCCTGCATGCTGCAACTAAAGATCCCACATGCCACAACTAAGACCCAATGCAGCCAAATAAATAAATATTTTTTTAAAATAAATAAAACTGAGTATATCTGGCTCCAAAGCCCACAATACTCACTACTTCAGGTACCTAAGAGTTTGTATACTATTTCCTCTGCCTTCACCTGGAATTTCTAAAATCTTTAAATCCTTATTTGCAATTAGCAGTAAGAATAGTATGCTCAGAACCATATGTGCTGCTATCTTTGGCTAGGAATTTTTTTTATTCCCTTCAAATATCTTTGTCCATTTTCCTTCCTTTTTTCCCCTTCTCCTCTTACTCTGGGCTTCAGAGATATCTGCCCTGATATCCCTCCACCTGCCGCCCCACCCCCCCCCACATACTCAGTCATTCAGTCACTCACATACATTTCTTCCCTTATGCCTTCCCCTGATTTTAGACTTCTACCTGCCGTATTTCTGCCTTCATATAAAATTTGCAACCAACAGAGAGCTTTGGGTTACCTCAAGTGGATGGAGGTTTATTTTAAAGATAAAGCTCTTGCAGTCTAGCACATGGTCTAGTATGAAACATATGTTATTTGGGTAGAGTTCCTCTAGTTTAGTTATAAGTATCAGTAAGAGAAAATAGTGACAGAAGTTTTTTCTGAATTTCTAAAAAACAAATATAAGCGAATAAAATTCTCACATGGTTAGGAAATTCAAATCATTTATCATTCATTTACTACACTCAGTGAGTATAAGGAGGGGAGAAAATTTTAATTCAAACAAATAAGCAGTGGAAACCTAATAATTTTGCAGAGATTTGGTACTTTATTACCAAGGACTATAGCAGCATTGTCCAATAGAATATAGAAAGAATGCAAGTCACATAAGTAACTTTAAATTATCTAGTAAACATGTTTAAAATGACAAAAAGAAATTGGTGACATTAATTTTGATTATATATTTTATTTATTCCATTATATCAAAATGTTCGCATGTAAAAGGAAAAAACTACTAACAAAATAGTTTACGTTCTTTTTTCGTAGAATGTCTTAGAAATATGATGTGTATTGGGCGGCCCGGAGGAAGATGGTGGAAGAGTAAGACGCGGAGATCACCTTCCTCCCCACACATACATCAGAAATTCATCTACACGTGGAACAACTCCTACAGAACACCTACTGAACGCTGACAGAAGACCTCAGACCCCCCAAAAGGCAAGAAACTCCCCACATACCTGGGTAGGGCAAAAGAAAAAAAAGAATAAACAGAGACAATAGGATAGGGACGGGACCTGCACCAGTGAGAGGGAGCCGTGAAGGAGGGAAGGTTTCTACACACTACAAGCCCCTTCGCGGGCGGAGACTGCAGGTGGCGGAGGGGGAAAGCTTCGGAGTAGCGGAGGAGAGCACAGCAACAGGGGTGCGGAGGGCAAAGCGGAGAGATTCCTGCACAGAGGATCGGTGCCCTCAGGCACACACCAGCCCGAGAGGCTTGTCTGCTCGGCCACCGGGGCGGGCGGGGCTGGGAGCTGAGGCTCGGGTATCGGCTTTCAGTCGGAGCGCAGGGAGAGGACTGGGGCTGGCGGCAGGAAGAGAGCCTGAAGGGGTTAGTGCACCACGGCTAGCCCGGAGGGAGTCCGGGGAAAGGGTCTGGAGCTGCCGAAGAGGCAAGAGACTTTTTTCCCTTTTGTTTCCTGGTGCGCGAGGAGAGGGCATTAAGAGGGCTGCTTGGGGAAGCGCCGGAGACAGGCGCGAGCCGCGGGTAAGGCGCGGACCTCGGAGACGGGCGTGGGACGCTGGGGCTGCCGCCGCCGCCGCGGGGCCTGTGTGCGAGCGCGGGTCACTGTCCGCCCCGCCTTCCGGGGGGCCTGTGCACCCCGCCACTGCCGGGGTCCCGGGACCCGGGGACGGCTTCCGGGAAAGCAAACGGAGCGCCACGGGCTGCTGCAACGTCACGCCGGCCTCTGCCGCCGCAGGCCCGCCCCACACTGCGCGCCCCTCCCTCCCCTCTTCCTGAGTGAGCCAGAGCCCCCGAATCAGCGGCTCCTTTAAACCCGTCCTGTCTGAGCGAAGAACGGACGCCCTCCGGCGACCTACGCGCAGAGGCGGGGCCAGGTCCAAGGCTGAGACCCGGGAGCTGTGAGAGCAGAGAAGAGACAGGGAAATCTCTCTGTGCAGCCTTGGAGGCAGCGGATTAAAGCTCCACGGTCCATTTGATGTGCCCTGCGTCTGTGGAGTACATGAATGGACAGCGAATCATCCCAAATTGAGGAAGTGGACTTTGAGGACAAGATTTAAGACTTTCCCCCCTTTTCCTCTTTTTACAACGAATTATCCCAAATTAAGGAGGTGGACTTAGAGAGCAAGATTTCAGACTTCTCGCCCTTTTCCTCTTTTTACAACGAATTATCCCAAATTGAGGAGGTGGACTTGGAGAGCAAGATTTTTGATTTTTCCCCCTGCTCTCTTTTTGTGAATGTGTATGTGTAATCTTCTGTGTAAGATTCTCTCTGTATAGCTTTGCTTCCACCATATGTCCCAGGGTTCTATCGGTCCATTTTTTTTTTCAATAATTACTTTTTAATTTTAATAACGCTACTATATTTCATACTTTATTCTATTTTACTTTACCTGCTCTTTCTTTTTTTCCTACCTTCCCTTCCTCACTCCCTCCCTCCGCTCCTCCTTTCCTTCTTTCTTTTTCTTTCCTCCCTCCCTCCCTCCCACCCTTCTTCTTTCCACTTTCTTTTTCTTTCCTTCCTCCCTCCCTCCCTCCTGTCTTTCTTTCTTTCTTTCCTTCCTCCCTCCCTCCCTCCCTTCTTCCATTCACTCTTCCTTTTGCTTTCATTCCTCCCTCCCTCCTTTCTTTCCTTCTTTCTTTCCATCCTTCCTCCCTCCCTCCCTCCTTTCTTTCTTTCTTCCTTCCTTCCTTTCTTCCCTTCTTCCTTTCTTTCCCTCTCTCTTTCTTTCTTCTACTAATTCTTTCTTTCTACTTTTTCTCCCTGTTATTCTGAGCCGGCTGGATGAAAGGCTCTTGGCGCTCCAGCCAGGAGTCAGTGCTGTGCCTCTGAAGTGGGAGAGCCAACTTCAGGACACGGGTCCACAAGAGACCTCCCAGCTCCACATAATATCAAGCAGCGAAAATCTCCCAGAGATCTCCATCCCAACACCAGCACCCAGCTTCAGTCAACGACCAGCAAGCTACAGTGCTGGTCACCCTATGCCAAGCAACTAGCAAGGCAGGAACACAACCCCACCCATTAGCAGAGAGGCTACCTAAAAACATGATAAGGCCATAGGCACCCCAAAACACGCCACCAGACGTGGAACTGTCCACCAGAAAGACAAGATCGAGCCTCAACCACCAGAACACAGGCATTAGTCCCCCCCACCAGGAAGCCTACACAACCTACTGAAACAACCTTAGCCACTGGGGACAGACACCAAAAACAACGGGAACTACAAACCTGCAGCCTGCAAAAAGGAGACCCCAAACAGAGTAACATAAGCAAAATGAGAAGACAGAAAAACACACAGCAGGTGAAGGAGCAAGATAAAAACCTACCAGACCTAACAAATGAAGAGCTAATAGGCAGTCTACCTGAAAAAGAATTCAGAATAATGATAGTAAAGCTGATCCAAGATTCTATTTCCAAGATCCATAATCTTGGAAATAGAATAGACAAAATGCAAGAAACAGTTAACAAGGACCTAGAAGAACTAAAGATGAATCAAGCATCGATTAAAAACACAATAAATGAAATGAAAAATACTCTAGATGGGATCAATAGCAGAATAACTGAGGCAGAAGAACTGATAAGTGAGGTGGAAGATAAAATAGTGGAAATAACTGCTGCAGAGCAAAATAAAGAAAAAAGAATGAAAAGAACAGAGGACAGTCTCAGAGACCTCTGGGACAACAGTAAATGCACCAACATTTGAATTATAGGGGTTCCAGAAGAAGAAGAGAAAAAGAAAGGGACTGAGAAAATATTTGAAGAGATTATAGTTGAAAACTTCCCTAATATGGGAAAGGAAATAGTTAATCAAGTCCAGGAGGTACAGAGAGTCCCATACAGAATAAATCCAAGGAGAAATACGCCAAGACACATGTTAATCAAACTGTCAAAAATTAAACACAAAGAAATCATATTAAAAGCAGCAAGGGAAAAACAACAAATAACACACAAGGGAATCCCCATCAGGTTAACAGCTGATCTCTCAGCAGAAACTCTACAAGCCAGAAGGGAGTGGCAGGACATAATTAAAGTGATGAAGGAGAGAAACCTGCAACCAAGATTACTCTACCCAGCAAGGCTCTCATTCAGATTTGATGGAGAAATTAAAACCTTTACAGACAAGCAAAAGCTGAGAGAGTTCAGCACCACCAAACCAGCTTTACAACAAATGCTAAAGGAACTTCTCTAGGCAAGAAACACAACAGAAGGAATATACCTACAATAACGAACCCAAAGCAATTAAGGAAATGGGAACAGGAACATACATATCAATAATTACCTTAAATGTAAATGGACTAAATGCTCCCACCAAAAGACACAGAGTGGCTGAATGGATACAAAAACAAGACCCATATATATGCTGTCTACAAGAGACCCACTTCAGACCTAGAGACACATACAGATTGAAAGTAAGGGGATGGAAAAAGATATTCCATGCAAATGGAAATCAAAAGAAAGCTGGAGTAGCAATTCTTATATCAGACAAAATAGACTTTAAAATAAAGACTATTAGAAGAGACAAAGAAGGACACTACATAACGATAAAGGGATCGATCCAAGAAGAAGATATAACAATTGTAAATATTTATGCACCCAACATAGGAGCACCTCAATACATAAGGCAAATACTAACAGCCATAAAAGAGGAAATCGACAGTAACACAATCATAGTAGGGGACTTTAACACCCCACTTTCACCAATGGACAGATCATCCAAAATGAAAATAAATAAGGAAACACAAGCTTTAAATGACACATTAAACAAGATGGACTTAGTTGATATTTATAGGACATTCCATCCAAAATAACAGAATACACATTTTTCTCAAGTGCTCATGGAACATTCTCCAGGATAGATCATATCTTGGGTCACAAATCAAGCCTTGGTAAATTTAAGAAAATTGAAATTGTATCAAGTATCTTTTCCAACCACAATGCTATGAGACTAGACATCATTTACAGGAAGAGATCTGTAAAAAATACAAACACATGGAGGCTAAACAATACACTACTCAATAACGAAGTGATCACTGAAGAAATCAAAGAGGAAATTAAAAAATACCTAGAAACAAATGACAATGGAGACACGATGACCCAAAACCTATGGGACGCAGCAAAAGCAGTTCTAAGGGGGAAGTTTATAGCAATACAATCCCACCTTAAGAAACAGGAAACATTTCAAGTAAACAACCTGACCCTGCATCTAAAGCAATTAGAGAAAAGAACAAAAAAACCCCAAAGTTAGCAGAAGGAAAGAAATCATAAAGATCAGATCAGAAATAAATGAAAAAGAAATGAAGGAAACGATAGCAAAGATCAACCAAACTAAAAGCTGGTTCTTTGAGAAGATAAACAAAATTGACAAAGCATTAGCCAGACTCATCAAGAAAAGAAGGGAGAAGACTCAAATCACTAGAATTAGAAATGAAAAAGGAGAAGTAACAACTGACACTGCAGAAATACAAAAGATCATGAGAGATTACTATAAGCAACCCTATGCCAATAAAATGGACAACCTGGAAGAAATGGACAAATTCTTAGAAATGCACAACCTGCCAAGACTGACTCAGGAAGAAATAGAAAATATGAATAGACCAATCACAAGCACTGAAATTGAAACTGTGATTAAAAATCTTCCATCAAACAAAAGCCCAGGACCAGATGGCTTCACAGGCGAATTCTATCAAACATTTAGAGAAGAGCTAACACCCATCCTTCTCAAACTCTTCCAAACAATATCAGAGGAAGGAACACTCCCAAACTCATTCTACGAGGCCACCATCACCTTGATACCAAAACCAGGCAAGGATGTCACAAAGAAAGAAAACTACAGGCCAATATCACTGATGAACATAGATGCAAAAATCCTCAACAAAATACTAGCAAACAGAATCCAACAGCACATTAAAAGAATCATACACCATGATCAAGTGGGGTTTATTCCAGGAATGCAAGGATTCTTCAATATACGCAAATCAATCAATGTGATACACCATATTAACAAGTTGAAGGAGAAAAACCATATGATCATCTCAATAGATGCAGAGAAAGCTTTCGACAAAATTCAACACCCATTTATGATAAAAACCCTGCAGAAAGTAGGCATAGAGGGAACTTTCCTCAACATAATAAAGGCCATATATGACAAACCCACAGCCAACATTGTCCTCAATGGTGAAAAATTGAAACCATTTCCACTAAGATCAGGAACAAGACAAGGCTGCCCACTCTCACCACTCTTATTCAACCTAGTTTTGGAAGTTTTAGCCACAGCAATCAGAGAAGAAAAGGAAATAAAAGGAATCCAAATTGGAAAAGAAGAAGTAAAGCTGTCACTGTTTGCAGATGACATGATACTATATATAGAGAATCCTAAAGATGCTACCAAAAAACTACTAGAGCTAATCAATGAATTTGGTAAAGTAGCAGGATACAAAATTAATGTACAGAAATCTCTGGCATTCCTGTACACTAATGATGAAAAATCTGAAAATAAAATCAAGAAAACACTCCCATTTACCATTGCAACAAAAAGAATAAAATATCTAGGAATAAACCTACCTAAGGAGACAAAAGACCTGTATGCAGAAAATTATAAGACACTGATGAAAGAAATTAAAAATGATACAAATAGATGGAGAGATATACCATGCTCCTGGATTGGAAGAATCAATATTGTGAAAATGACTCTACTACCCAAAGCAATCTACAGATTCAATGCAATCCCTATCAAACTACCACTGGCATTTTTCACAGAACTAGAACAAAAAATTTCAAAATTTGTTTGGAAAAACAAAAGACCCCGAATAGCCAAAGCAATCTTGAGAACGAAAAATGGAGCTGGAGGAATCAGGCTCCCTGACTTCAGACTATACTACAAAGCTACAGTAATTAAGACAGTGTGGTACTGGCATAAAAACAGAAAGATAGATCAGTGGATCAGCATAGAAAGCCCAGAGGTAAACCCACGCACATATGGCCAACTTATCTTTGATAAAGGAGGCAGGAATGTACAGTGGAGAAAGGACAGCCTCTTCAATAAGTGGTGCTGGGAAAACTGGACAGGGACATGTAAAAGTTTGAGATTAGATCATTCCCTAACACCATACACAAAAATAAGCTCAAAATGGATTAAAGACTTAAATGTAAGGCCAGAAACTATCAAACTCTTAGAGGAAAACATAGGTAGAACACTCTATGACATAAATCACAGCAAGATCCTTTTGGACCCACCTCCTAGAGAAATGGAAATAAAAACAAAGATAAACAAATGGGACCTAATGAAACTTCAAAGCTTTTGCACAGCAAAGGAAACCATAAACAAGACCAAAAGACAACCCTCAGAATGGGAGAAAATATTTGCAAATGAAGCAACTGACAAAGGATTAATCTCCAAAATTCATAAACAGCTCATGCAGCTCAATAGCAAAAAAACAAACAACCCAATCCAAAAATGGGCAGAAGACTTAAATAGGCATTTCTCCAAAGAAGATATACAGACTGCCAACAAACACATGAAAGAATGCTCAACATCATTAATCATTAGAGAAATGCAAATCAAAACTACAATGACATATCATCTCACACCAGTCAGAATGGCCATCATCAAGAAATCTAGAAACAATAAATGCTGGAGAGGGTGTGGAGAAAAGGGAACACTCTTGCACTGCTGGTGGGAATATGAATTGGTACAGCCACTATGGAGAACAGTATGGAGGTTCCTTAAAAAACTACAAATAGAACTACCATATGACCCAGCAATCCCACTACTGGGCATATACCCTGAGAAAACCATAATTCAAAAAGAGACATGTACCAAAATGTTCATTGCAGCTCTATTCACAATAGCCCGGAGCTGGAAACAACCTAAGTGTCCATCATCGGATGAATGGATAAAGAAGATGTGGCACATATATACAATGGAATATTACTCAGCCATAAAAAGAGACGAAACTGAGCTATTTGTAATGAGGTGGATAGACCTAGAGTCTGTCATACAGAGTGAAGTAAGTCAGAAAGAGAAAGACAAATACCGTATGCTAACACATATATACGGAATTTTTTAAAAAATGTCATGAAGAACCTAGGGGTAAAACGGGAATAAAGACACAGACCTACTTGAGAATGGACTTGAGGATATGGGGAGGGGGAAGGGTAAGCTGTGACAAAGCGAAAGAGAGGCATGGACATATATACACTACCAAACGTAAGGTAGATAGATAGTGGGAAGCAGCTGCAGAGCACAGGGAGATCAGCTGGGTGCTTTGTGACCACCTGGAGGGGTGGGATGGGGAGGATGGGAGGGAGGGAGATGCATGAGGGAAGGGATGTGGGAACAGATGTATATGTATGACTGATTCACTTTGTTATAAAGCAGAAACTAATAAAAAAATATGATGTGTATTTTACAATTACAGCACATTTCAATTCAGATTTGCCACATTTTAAGAACTCAGTAGTCACACATGGCTAGTGGCTACCATGTTGAACAGATAGGGCTAGAGTCTTAAGTTAATAAATGGCCATCCTACAATTAACCAAAAAACTGGAACTCTAATTCACCACAAAATATTTCCCGGTAATGCCAAATATTGCTATTGCTTATTTCCTCACCTCCCTGATTCCAGCTCCTTCTCCCTTTCTCATCTGACCCTGTTCACTCTGCAAATGATCCCGTTCTAGAAACATCTATCAGGACCTGTGTCCTCAGAAATTATCCCAAAGGCTTTAGGGGCAAGAAAGAGAAAAAAATCTGTATAGATATATAGATAGATAGATATTTTGGAATGGGGAGAGAAGAGAGAGGATAAGCAAAGACTAAAGAAATATTAAAGAGGAAAAGAGAGAAAAATGGAAGGTTTGGAAAAGCCAGAAGGACAGCAGATTAGAAAAGGAAAAATCAAAGAGCTGGGAGAAAGAATGGAGGACAACAAAATGGAGAAAATTAGGATGGAAGGCAAGGGACAGGAAAGAGGAGAGACCAAAAGAAGGGAGAAAATAAAATATATAGGTTAAAGAAGGGAGTGGCAAAGGACCACAGTAGAGCAGTAAAGAGGAAAGTCTAGATTTCTCATTCAGGTGCTAATTATTATTATAACTTTATTAGTGAGTTGCTTGGCGTTTATCTTAGACAAAGTTATAGAGAAATTCAATGATGTATTGGTTGGCCAAAAAGTTAGTTCGGGTTTTCCATGTTAAACCTGAACTAACTTTTTGGCCAACCCAATAATAAACGTCCTATAAGACACATCAGCGTAGGATTCTCCCTGGATTTCCGTGTTTGCCTCCAAACCACATGGCAGTGTTTTGGCTGAATATGAAAAAATTACACACTGAATCATGCTTACTAAGATATGTTCCAAAACATCCAGTGGTCTGCTAGAGCCGGCTTACTCCAGCTCATGAGAGCCAATTTTTAATTTTCAAGAATTTGGTGGACTTTCCTGGTAGTGCAATAGTTAAGAATCCTCCTGCCAATGCAGCGGACACAGGTTCGAGCCCTGGTCCGGGAAGATCCCACACGCCGCAGAGCAACTAAACCTGTGTGCCACAACTACTGAGCCTGTGCTCTAGAGCCTGCTAGCCACAACTACTGAGCCTGCATGCCACAACTACTGAAGCCCGCATGCCTAGAGCCCGTGCTCTGCAACAAGAGAAACCACCACAATGAGAAGCCTGTGCACCAGAACAAAGATTAACCCCCACTCGCTACAACTAGAGAAAGCCCACATGCAGCAACGAACACCCAACACGGCCAAAGATAAAATTAATTAATTAAATAATCAAGCCCCCCCCAATTAAAAAAAAGAAAGAATTTGGTGAGCCAGTTGTTAAAAACAACCATTATTAAAAATTAAATTGTAGGGCTTCCCTAGTGGCACAGTGGTTAAGAATCCGCCTGCCAACGCAAGGGACACGGGTTCGAGCCCTGGTTCAGGAAGATCCCACATGCTGTGGAGCAATTAAGCCCATGCGCCACAACTACTGGGCCTGCACTCTGGAGCCCGCGAGCCACAACTACTGAAGCCCGCGTGCCTAGAGCCCATGCTCTGCAACAAGAGAAGCCATCGCAATGAGGAGCCCGCGCACTGCAACAAAGAGTAGCCCCCACTCGCCACAACTAGAGAAAGCCTGCGTGCAGCAACGAAGACCCAATGCAGCCAAAAATAAATTAAAAATATAATAAACAAATTTTTTAAAAATTAAATTGTATATACTTGCAATTAAGTAAACTATATTAAAAACAAAAGTAATAAGTACTCAAAACCCATCACTTCCTAATTATTTTACTATATATTTACTATTATGATGCTCTTGAAGTTATTTACATCTGTAGTATCTGTATGGTGGAAATATACACAGTGGTATATTGCTGGTACATCTCCTTCCAACCCCACCTTTAGTGACATCATATTGGAACCTTGAAAATGACCACACAGAGTATTTACACCATGAAATTGGCAAAAACTATAAATCAGGACTTTGTTTTGTTAATTTTCTGGAATTATTTTTGGAGAATCTGTTGTTAAACATTTACCAGCACACCACTGCCTCTGGTATCATCTATATCTAGCAAAAAAAAGGAAAGAAAGGAAATCATTTCTCTAACTCAATGGTTAACTCTTTAAAAAAGCTATCTCTTACTTTTGGTTAAATCATGTTCAGTGTTTACATTCTTGTGGTATGTAAATATTGGGGCACAGCTGAAAACTATATTGTATACTATGATTACAACTCCACGATTACACTTAAGTCTGACTTGTAGTTGATGCCATTCTGTAACGTCCTTGCCCCTCTCTCCTCTCTTAGATTTATTAGATTGTCTGTTTTCTGGAATGCGTGGCATCTTCTTTCTTGATTTTCACCTGTTGTTGGAACACATCTTCCCATAGTTTCCTAAGAAAGAGTGCTTTGACGGTTAATTTGGAGCAAGAACGTAAATGTCCTGCCTCATATTTGGTTGATTGTTCGGCTGGATCTAAATTTCTAAGTTGCAAATAATTTTCTCACATAATTTTGGAGATTTTTCTATTTTCTAGCTTATAATATTGTATTGAAAAGTGCAATGCCATTTTGATTTCTGTTTCTTTGTACATGCTTCCTCCCTTTCTCTCTCTTCCCCCACTCCCTCCCTCCCCTCCTCTCCACCTCTCCCTCCCTCACCCCCAGTTCTACCTGCCCTCTCATTCTTTCTTTCTATGGAAGCTTTTAGAATCTTGTCCTTGGTGTTCAAAAATTTCAAGGGAAAGTGCCTTATTCCTTTCATTTTGCTGGGCACGTTTTGGAGATGCAGGTCCTCCCATGGAATTTCTCTATTTTATTTCTTGGATAATGTCTTCCCCTCCATTTTCTCTTTCTGGAACACCCATTAGATGGATGTCGACCTCCCTGATTTAGCTTTTTTTTTTTTTAATTTATTTTATTTTAATTTTGGCTGCGTTGGGTCTTCGCTGCTACATGCGGGCTTTCTTTAGTTGTGGTGAGCGAGGGCTACTCTTCGTTGTGGTGCGTGGGCTTCTCATTGCGGTGGCTTCTCTTGATGTGGAGCACGGGCTTTAGGCATGTGAGTTCAGTAGTTGTGGCATGCGGGCTCAGTAGTTGTGGCTCGTGGGCTCTAAAGCACAGGCTCAGTAGTTGTGGCACACAGGATTGGTTGCTCTGCGGCATGTGGGATCTTCCCGGACCTGGGCTCGAACCCGTGTCCCCTGCATTGGCAGGTGGATTCTTAACCACTGCGCCACCAGGGAAGCCCCCAGATTTAGCTCTTATTTCTTATTTTTTTCTCTTGCATTTGCAATTTATCTTTTTGTTCTAATTCCTTAGAAATTCCCTTAGTGTATTTTCCAATGTTTTAATTTATTTGGGGGAGGGGACTATCATATTTAAGTTCTAAGAAGTCCCTGTATCTTCAAGTTGTCTTGAAAGAGAGGTGAACATCCTCATGGGCCAGATGTGACAACATCATCAACATGCAGCACTCCTGTCCCCTGACTCTCAAAGGCACAGTGCCTGGGACCTTGTTGATTAACTTTGATAATGGATTTTTTTTTTTTTTTTTTTTTTTTTTTTGCGGTATGCGGGCCTCTCACTGTTGTGCCCGCTCCCGTTGGGGAGCACAGGCTCCGGACGCACAGGCTCAGCGGCCATGGCTCATGGGCCCAGCCACTCTGCAGCACGTGGGATCTTCCCAGACTAGGGCACGAACCCGCGTCCCCTGCATTGGGAGGCAGATTCTTAACCACTGCACCACCAGGGAAGCCCCAATAATGGATTTTTATTAAGGGTAGTCATCCACTTGTGTGTAGGTGTTAACCTGGGGAATTCAAGAAGCGACTGTGTCCTAGTATGAGGATGAAGTCCATCAGAGAGCTCAGGAACAGCCAAGGAAGGCAGCGATGAGCTGGTCCAAAGTGTCGTGGAGACACAGGAAGAAACAGTCCAGAAAGAGAGCAGGCGAGGTAACAAGGAAGTTCAGCACACCTCTGAAACCCTCAGGAGGGACAGATTTCCTGTCACCACAGAGGTTGGGGGCCCAAATTGTTTTACTTGAAAATAAAAGGAAGTGGTAATCCCACAACTAGAAACTTTGGCGACAATCATGTTGCACTAATGAGGTTGAAGTTTTTCATGTGTTTCTTTTCTAACTGGATCCTGTTTGGAGCTGTCCAGCTCATTGTCAATATATCAGTTGGGATCTTAGTGATTTTCTGTTTTATCTTATTAGTTGTTTCTATAACAAAGGAAAAGAGAATTTTATCTGTGATGTTAGCTACCGGTTTACTTCCCAATTTATTATTTCCCCATTTGTCATTTTTAGTGGTTTTTGTTTGCTTATTCATTTGCTTGTTTGTTAACATAGAGCTGTTTCCAGCAGGGTTTTTTTGTAGTCAAATTCTGTCCCTTTTATGATTTTCTTTAATCTTAGAAAGCCCAGGACAATTTAGACTGAACATGATCAGCAGCTCAGCTCCAGTTCTACATTTGGTGGCATAAGATAATGAAGATAACAATAATTGCAATAATAATGACATCATTATAAGAGATAGCATTTATTGAACTTTTGCTTTGTGCCAGCCACTGTTCTTTGACATTACTTATATTAACTCATCTAATGCTCCTAACAACAGTATGAGACAGGTATTACTATTCCTATTTTACATCCAGGGTAACAAAGCAGAGAGGAATTCCATAACCACTCAGGGTCACTAGAAGGAGATGGAAGAGGCAGAATCCAGGCTGGGGTAGCCTGTCTCAGGAGTGTTCCTCCTACCGACTGTGCACCTCCAGCCCTAGAGTACGGAGCCAGACCCTGACTTTCCACACATTATACCTCTGGTTTCTTAACAATCCTATAAGAGAGGTATGGTTACTATGTCATTTTACAGGTGAGGAAAAGGAGCCTGGAAGATGTTAAGGAATTCATCCAAAGACACAGAGTTATAGAGAAATTGAGCCAGGATTTAATTCCAGAATGCTTATCTGCAGAACCCAGCTTCATAACCTTTATTCCCTGCTGCTTTCACGTCTAATGGAGACCTAGTTTTGTTCTCCTAAACCCCATTTCCTTTCTTTGTTGGTTGTAAAAATTTTAAGTATAGAAAAATGTAAAAGCAAAAGCAAGCATCAAGCACAGGCAAGTGGTGATAATGTTTTTGTATATTTTCATCTAGACTTTTTTCTCTGCCTATTTTTAACATATTGAAACCATCCTGTGCATACAATTTTGCATCCTATGTTTTTCATTTATATTTTAATATAAGCATTCTCTTATGTTAATAAAGAAAGACTTCCTATACCTTTTTTTAGTTTGTGGTAAAAAACACATAACACAAAATTTACCATTTTAGCTGTATATACTACTTTTTTTTTTTTTTTTTTTTTTTTTTTGCGGTATGTGGGCCTCTCACTGTTGTGGCCTCTCCCGTTGCGGAGCACAGGCTCCGGACGCGCAGGCCCAGCGGCCATGGCTCACGGGCCCAGCCGCTCTGCGGCATATGGGATCCTCCCAGACCAGGGCACGAACCCGTATCCCCTGCATCGGCAGGCGGACCCTCAACCACTGCGCCACCAGGGAGGCCCTGTATATACTACTTTTAATAATTGTAAAATACATCACTAAATGAGCCCAGCACATCCTTCCATTGTTGTAAATTTGGAGTGCTTCAAATTTTTCACTGTTAACAATGACTCTGCAGTTAACCTATTTGTAAAGAAATATTTGTCCACATTTCAATTTATTTCCTTAGGATGGATTTCTAGAAGTGGAATTACAGGTCAAAGATCATGAATATATATATATATATATATATATATATATATATATATATATATATATGTATGTATACACACACACACACATATATATGTATACATATATATATATTCCAAATTAAAGGCCCATTCCCTTGCAGTCTTGTTAATATAACAAGCTGATAAAAATGGAACTATTTTAATTTCAATGTGGTCGCGAACCCTGCAGTGAAGTGTGAGACTAGATAATTGCAACCCTTTGCTGACTTCTAGCCAATAAAAAAGATTGGAAAGTCTGAGAGAAATTAAGGATTAGAAGAGGATTTTGGAGAGGGTTTTTGGTATATTATGAATTCCCTCTTACCTCAATCCTAGGAAAAGGGGCTTCAAAAGAACCACTTGGAAAGTTGGCCATGTGAACTTTGCCCTCTGGGGGACGTATTGTAAACAGTCTTTAATTCATACCTGGAAATCTAAAGGTCTTGGCTAGCTACTCTAAGGGTACATTTTACAAATAATGAATTTAGGCTTAGAAAGTTAAATTATCCAATGTCATTCATATAAGTAATGGAGTTAGCATTAAAACCCAGATGCTGCAAATCAGAGCGTGCTTATGTACCCAATCTGCAATGTTTTTTTCTTTTTTAATTAATTAATTTATTTATTTATTTATTTATTTTTGGCTGTGTTGGGTCTTCATTGCTGCGCACAGGATTTCTCTAGTTGTGGCAAGTGGGGGTTACTCTTTGTTGTGGTGCACGGGCTTCTCATTGTGGTGGCTTCTCTTGTTATGGAGCACAGGCTCTAGGCACACGGGCTTCAGTAGTTGTGGCACGTGGGCTCAGTAGTTGTGGTTTGTGGGCTCTAGAGCACAGTCTCAGTAGTTGTGGTGCACGGACTTAGTTGCTCCATGGCATGTGGGATCTTCCTGGACCAGGGATTGAACCCATGTCCCCTGAACTGGCAGGCAGATTCTTAACCACTGTGCCACCAGGGAAGTCCCTGCAATGTTTATTCTCCTTTACCTGTGACATCTTTCTTACTTTCCTTACTATATATTTGTTCACATTTTGAACTGATTCTTCATCTCCCAACTTTGAATTCTTGAGCAGGAGATTCCACAAATACAATTTCAAGCTCCAAGGGGCCTCCCTAAGACCACTTATGAGATCAGATATTTACATATAGGATTGATCTAACTTCTCAAAATCTTGAGTTTGTTAAATAAACTTTAATTGACTTTATAACTCCCTTTGAGGATTTTTTTTAGACTTGCAATATGGAATGAGTTGAATTGTGTTCCCCAAAATTCATTTGTTGAAGTCCTAAACCCCCGTACCTCAGAATGTGACCTTATTTGGAAACAGAATCATGAATATTATATTAGTTAAGATGGGGTCATTAGGATGGGCCCTAAGCCAATATGATTGGTGTCCTTATAAAAAAGGGAAGTTTGGACACAAACAGGCATAGAGGGAAGCCCATGCAAAGAAACACAGAGAGAGACAGTCATCTATAAGCCAAGGGGAAGAGGCCTGGAACAGATCCCTCCGTCCCTCAAAAGGAACCAACCCTGCCAACAGCTTGATATTGGACTTCTAGCCTCCAGAACCGTGAGCCAATAAAATTCTATTGTTTAGGCTACCCGGATTTGGAGCCCTAGCAAACTGATACACAACTAGTACTGAACAATTGAAACTTGGTTATGAAATATTGAAGTTCAATACAGGAAGGGCATTCATCCTAGAGAAAACAGGAAAATCCAGTTCTAACAACTGTTGCAACTTCCATTACACAACGAGAGGTTTCATACATTTTTAGCATATATTTCATGGTTTTAAGTTGCTTTCTATTATAAATGAAATATAAATGATGACTTTCCTATAGCCCTAAATTTTAACTCCATAGCTTGACTTTTGAGACCCTTGACAATATGATCTTAATCTAACTTGCCACGCTTATATCTCACTGTTGTTTTTCATAAACTTCATGGTCCAGTCAAATTAAGATACCAGTCCCAGAATAGGCCTGGGTATTCCCGTGTCTTCTCCACATCTTTCTACTTAGAATGGCCTTTTCATTCTTCATAATTACACACTGAAAAATCCAACAGTCTTCTTTCAAGGCCCAGTGGAAAAACCGTCACTCCTATGAAGATTTTTTTCACTCAATCTAAATGGTCTCTGAGCTTCCATTTATGTTTTTGTTTCATTATTTTTATTTTAGTTATCTGCATACATGTAATGTCCTCTGACTGACTGTAAGTTTTTTAGGGCAAGAAACAACTAGCACAGGTTAAGTGTTACGTGGGTTTCTCCTCCCAAAAGTGAAGACTCAGACAAGAGCTTTGTGTGTGGGTCATTTGTTCTGAGGACGTTATCTCAGGGCTCAAGAATGAGGAGACTGAGAAGAATGAAACAAGGAAGAACGGAAAGCCAAGCCAAGAGTGAGTTATTGAGCTGGATACTCCTGTGGGCAAGTAAGTTTCAATCCCATGGGGGAGTCTGAGGAATGGTCTAGACTATGCCTCATTTTTTTTTACCCAAGAATAAAAGAGAAAGGAAAATTTATCTAATGACTCCCATCCCTTTAGAAGTCAAGGATCTCTTCCTAGGGTATCTCTTGTACTTCCAGGTTTGTGCATAGACCATAATAGCTGAACAGGCTTCTACAAACGTCCTGTAGAGTGGTATTAGTGACATCATGGGGGATAAAGTGAGAAGTAGATGGTGCAGCTATGACAAGGTGCTGCTGGGCTACACCTGCCTAGCACTGGCTGCCAGAGTAAGTCTCTAGAGACTGACTGATGAGTATGGAAAATAGCTGATATCATAAAGCTGGGGAAGAAAGTCTGATAAAGCCCATTCCTTGCACTGCTCCAATCTGCTCATGCCCTATTTTAATAGTTTTCCCAAAGACAGGGATGCTGTGTATAGAAGCAGTACACAACGACTATATTCCTCCCTCTGATCAAAAGAGCAAAGTCTCTCCTGCATGCTAGTTCAGACAACTAGAATCTTAGGAAGATATCCAGCCACAGAAAACCAGACTCAATTTCCATTTAGCCTGAAGTGCAACACACTCTTGGTTTGCAACCCTGAGACAAGTATTCTACTGCAAGTAGTTTATTTCAGAGGTGTTCCCAGGAAACACCCTTGGAGGAATGAGGATATGAAGTAAAAATAGAAAGGAAGCCAATAAAGTCATTTCTACCATAGAGAATCAGAATTCCATCCTACTGGGGGATTCAGGGAGAATGTAAAGTATACCCCGGGTTTGTCTCTCCCAAAATGGGTGAGAAAGTTGTGGTATTTATCTGCCAATTCCTTTCTGGCATTGGTTGATGGCTGCTTCCAAGGACAACTTCCAGCACTTCTGAATTGCCCTTTGTGTGGACTAAGTGGCTTCTCATGGCCAAGAAGAAAATCCCTCAGGCAAAGAGTCTCCAGTATTAGCAATAAACAGCCTTCAATATGCAGAGGCAAATGCTGAGTGGAAATGAGGAGGACACCAATAGCTTTAGAAATCTGCTTTAGAAACCCAGCTACAAGTATAAAATGCATGGAGTTTTCTAACAATGACCCTGGCACAAAGGGACATTTATCAACTGAAGTTGTTTGAATAGGTGCTTCTCTTGATTACATGATAAATTCAATGAATTCAGTCCTACCAAAGAAATAGGTGAATCCTGATGAATATAGATGCAAAAATTCACAACAAAATACTAGCAAACAGAATCCAACAACATATTAAAAGGATGATACACCACGATCACATGGGATTTAACACAGGGATGCAAGGATTCTTCATTATACACAAATCAATCAATGTGAAAACCATATTAACAAATTGAAGAATAAAAACCATATGATCAACTCAATAGATGAAGAAAAAGCTTCTGACAAAATTCAACACCCATTTATGATAAAAACTCTCCAGGGGCCTCCCTGGTGGCACAGTGGTTGAGAGTCCGCCTGCCGATGCAGGGGATACGGGTTCGTGCCCCGGTCCGGGAGGGTCCCATATGCCACGGAGCGGCTGGGCCCGTGAGCCATGGCCGCTGAGCCTGCGCATCCGGAGCCTGTGCTCCGCAACAGGAGAGGCCACAACAGTGAGAGGCCCGCGTACCGAAAAAAAAAAAAAAAAAAAAAACTCTCCAGAAAGTGGGCATAGAGGGGACTTACCTCAACATAATAAAGGCCATATACGACAAGCCCACAGCAAACATCATTCTCAATGGTGAAAAACTGAAAGCATTTCCTCCAAGATCAGAAGAACAAGACAAGGATGTCCACTCTCGCAACTCTTATTCAACATAGTTTTGGAAGGCAATCAGAGAAGATAAAGAAACAAAAGGAATAAAAATTGGAA
The DNA here is from genome assembly GCF_025265405.1 of Mesoplodon densirostris. NCBI lineage: Eukaryota > Metazoa > Chordata > Mammalia > Artiodactyla > Ziphiidae > Mesoplodon > Mesoplodon densirostris. Next base: position 156,163,976 of record NC_082661.1, on the reverse strand, counting down.
AAGAAGAAGTAAAACTGTCACTGTTTGCAGATGACATGATACTATTTATAGAGAATCCTAAAGATGCCACCAGAAAACTACTAGAGCTAATCAATAAATTTGGTAAAGTTGCGGGATACAAAAGTAATGCACAGAAATCTCTTATATTCCTATAAACTGATGATGAAAAATCTGAAACAGAAATTAAGGAAAGACTCCCATTTACCACTGCAACAAAAAGAATAAAATACCTAGGAATAAACTTACCTAGGGAGGTAAAACACCTGTACTTAGAAAACTATAAGACACTGATGAAAGAAATTAAAGACGATACAAACAGATGGAAATACCATGTTCTTGACTGGAAGAATCAACATTGTGAAAATGACTATATTACCCAAAGCAATCTACAGATGCAGTGCAATCCCTATCAAATTACCAATGGCATTTTTTATAGAACTAGAACAAAAAAATCTTAAAATTTGTATGGAGACACAAAAGACCCTGAATAGCCAAAGCAGTCTTGAGGGAAAAAAATGGAGCTGGAGGAATCAGACTCCCTGACTACAGACTATACTACAAAGCTACAGTAATCAAGACAATATGGCACTGGCACAGAAACAGAAATATAGATCAGTGGAACAGGATAGAAAGCCCAGAGATAAACTCACAAACCTATGGTCAACTAATCTATGACAAAGGAGGCAAGGATATACAATGGAGAAAAGACAGTCTCTTCAATAAGTGGTGCTGGGAAAACTGGACAGCTACATGTAAAAGAATGAAATTAGAACACTCCCTAACACCATACACAAAAATAAACTCAAAATGGATTAGAGACCTAAATGTAAGACCGGACACTATAAAACTTTTAGAGCAAAACATAGGAAGAACACTCTTTAACATAAATCACAGCAAGATCTTTTTTGATCCACCTCCTAGAGTAATGGAAATAAAAACAAAAATAAACAAATGGGACCTAATGAAACTTACAAGCTTTTGCAAAGCAAAGAAAACTACAAACAAGACAAAAAGACAACCCTCAGAATGGGAGAAAATATTTGCAAACGAATCAAAGGACAAAGGATTAATCTCCGAAATATATAAACAGCTTAAGCAGCTCACTATTAAAAAAATAAACAACCCAATCCAAAAATGGACAGAAGACCTAAATAGACATTTCTCCAAAGAAGACATACAGATGGCCAAGAAGCACATGAAAAGCTGCTCAACATCACTAATCATTAGAGAAATGCAAATCAAAACTACCATAAGGGATCACCTCACACCAGTTAGAATGGGCATCATCAGAAAATCTACAAACAACAAATGCTGGAGAGGGTGTGGAGAAAAGGGAACCCTCTTGCATTCTTGGTGGGAATGTAAATTGATACAGCCACTATGGAGAACAGTATGGAGGTTACTTAAAAAACTGAAAATAGAATTACTATATGACCCAGTAATCCCACTACTGGACATATACCCTGAGAAAACCATAATTCAAAAGGAGTCATGGGGCCTCCCTGGTGGCGCAGTGGTTGAGAGTCCGCCTGCCGATGCAGGGGATACGGGTTCGTGCCCCGGTCTGGGAGGATCCCATATGCCGCAGAGCGGCTGGGCCCGTGAGCCATGGCTGCTGAGCCTGCGCGTCCGGAGCCTGTGCTCCGCAACGGGAGAGGCCACAACAGTGAGGGGCCCGCATACCGCAAAAAAAAAAAAAAAAAAAGGAGTCATGTACCACAATGTTCACTGCAGTTCTATTTACAATAGCCAGGAGATGGAAGCAACCTAAGTGTCCATCATTGGATGAATGGATAAAGAAGATGTGGCACATATATACAATGGAATATTACTCAGCCATAAAAAGAAATGAAAGTGAGTTATTTGTAGTGAGGTGGATGGACCTAGAGTCTGTCATACAGAGTGAAGTAAATCAGAAAGAGAAAAACAAATACCGTATGCTAACACATATATACAGAATCTAAAAAAGAATAAAAAAGGTTCTGAAGATAGGGGCAGGACAGGAATAAAGGTGCAGACGTAGAGAATGGACTTGAGGACACGGGGAGGGAGAAGGGTAAGCTGGGATGAAGTGAGAGAGTGGCATGGACTTACATATACTACCAAATGTAAAATAGCTAGCTAGTGGGAAGCAGCCACATAGCACAGGGAGATCAGCTCGGTGCTTTGTGACCACCTAGAGCAGTGGGATAGAGAGGGTGGGAGGGAGACGTAAGAGGGAGGAGTTATGGGGATATATATATATATATATATATATATATATGTATAGCTGATTCGCTTTGTTATACAGCAGAAACTAACACACCATTGTAAAGCAATTATACTCCAATAAAGATGTTAAAAAAAATAGGTAACTAATAAGAACTGCTGTATAGAAAAATAAATAAAATAAAATTCAAAAATACAAAAAAAATGAAATAGGTAAATCACTCATGTGGTAGAAATTAACTGTTTAAACTGATGAAATTTTAACATTTCACCAAATTTATTACCACATATATATGGGGAACTGGGGCCTGAAAGGACATACACATTTTTATTTACATCCTAAATTCAGAATCATGTTTATATCTATATTGATGCAAAATAAAGTCATTGCTGGAGCTTCCAAAAGCACCAACATTTTTTCCGAATGCAGCAGAGGAATATTTTTAGATTTGTGTGTGACTTATTTCTTTTGCTTTGTCCATCAGTTTAATATTAATGGATGCTCTTAGATTAGCCCAAAAAAGTCCATGTTTGCTCTTCTCCTTGGGCCATTCCAAATACGTTCTTTGTGCCATGAGAGCTTTGAGCTTGTGATAGCTGCTAGGAACAGAATACTGTGGAATGGGATCCAGCAAGATCAGGATTAAGTTATTAGATCCTTCATTGAAGAGATTGTGATGGGCAAAGTAGAGTTCATAATGGCACCACTCACTCTGGACAAAGTTGGGAGACAAAACAAAGATGGACTTGTAACTTTTCTCAATGCAGTTTATGATATTTTCCATGATGCTCTTGCCAGGAACAAAGTTTCTCTCATGGAGACAAATTCTTATATCTTCTTTTTCTAGGTTTGGTATTAACTCATTCTTCACCCAGGCAGAATCATGCCCACTATATGAAATAAAAGCATGGAACTGGACAGTTCTTTGGAGTTCTTCTAAGGGTACATTCCTAGCCCTGCGCCGGGTCTGGGTCCACTGACACACCATCCTGAGATACCAGGGCAGATCCAAGTAGATACAGAGGACAGTCACGGTAACAGCCAACACTAGCCCAGGGACCCCAATGGTGACAATCAGCAGAGCTGTGTTGCAGGATAATTGAGATACATGGAAGTCCTTTAGTGGGGTTCCCTTATAGCTTTCTGGATAATCACACTTATAAGAATCAGGCCAACCCTCTACCACTTCACTTGATACTTGTTCTACACTTTGGATAAAGTCTCTTAACTCACAGGTACATTGGAATGGATTGTTCCCTGCTTTTAGGGACCTAATCTTCTGGCAGCTCTGGAAGAAATCAGCTGATGGGTTGGAGACTGAATTATAGTCAATGATCAGTATGGAAAGGCTGCTAAAGGTACCACATCCAGGAAGGTGGGCTAAAGAATTGGAAGCAACATTGAGTTCTTGCAAAGTTTCTAGACTGGTGACATCTTTAGGGATGCTCCTTATTCTGTTACTGTGGAGATCAAGAACCTTGACCCTGGGAGGTAAACATCTGAAAACAGAGTCAGTAAGTATATTTGAAGACATATTTAAATTTAATAAACTTCTGGTCCAAGGGCAATTTCCTTCACTTTCATCATACTTTAGGGAATTCTGGCTAACATCCAATTGTTGTAGAGACTTCATCTCCTTGGTCATATGAACTATATTTGCGAGTTCTTTTAACTGATTCATTTGTAAACTGAGTATCTTCAAATTAGCCAGGTTTGCACAGTTTTTAAAAACCATGTCTGTTAAGAGATTGTTGGAAAAATTCAAATACAGAAGTGGGCTAATTTGGGATGGGCAGACCATGTGGACCATGTGTGCAGCAGACACTGTGAGATGCTGGATGTTCATATTTGAAAGGATTTTATAGATATAACCTTGTGGAAGACTGAACACATCATTGACAACTTGGTGTATAGATAAGGCCTTCAGTGAAGTACCAGAATAATCAAAATCTCTGAAGTCAACGTGACCTTGTAGTTTCACATTTGAAATTGAGAAATACTTGATGTTTGTATGCCAAACCAATTGGAGGATCATAATGAAGAAATTCCAAGTTGTTTCAATGTTGCTTAAAGTAAGATTTGATAACCTTGAATTCTTTTGAAGTTTTGACAGAACATTTTGGAAAGAAGAACACCCATTATTATCTGGCACACATTTGATATTAGACAGTTCCAGACTTACGGCGGTACTAACTGACACATCCAAAATAAAATGGAATTCATTTCTTGTGGGGAAAACTATGTGCAGACTCTGGGTGTTAAGGTCTCGGAGGCTCTCAGGGTCTTCTTTTTCCCCATATGTGTCTCCTAAGACCAGTAAAACCTTACTGATGTGCAAATAAGCAATCGGCAGCATGCTGGATTTTTGTAACTGTGTGGCACTCAACCCCAGAAATTCTAGTTGAGACATGTTGCCAAGCTCTTGGCATATGGGCAGAGCATCAAATGCATTAAATGAGAGGTCTAAGTGTTTGAGGTTCAGAGTAGGGTGGCAGGAAATCTTCTCCAGCTTGTTGTGGGACAAATCCAAGTATTCCAGTTCCTGGTTAAATTTGAAAACACTCATGTCAAGATACTGGATTCTATTATGAGAAATTATCAAAATCTTCAGCTTTGATAGTGATATGATGTCAGAAGTCCGAAGTTCAGAAATGTAGTTTTGTGATATATCTAAGATTGTTGTGTTCAGGGATAGGTCTTTGGGAACATGGGTAAGACCTGTTTTTGATCTGTCAACTAAAAATTCACTTTCATCAGATAACTGGGTTCTGATCTCAAGTATTAATATGAAGATGATGGCAAAATGGAAGATGCTAGAATTCGTTTTAGTCATTTTGTAACAGTAGACAATCCTAAGCGTAGTTGCTATTCTTCAGAGCATCTTGATACACATACAGATCCTAGGGGGAAAAAACTCAACATTAATTGACTGTATTAAATTAGGCATGGCTGACATTAACCATTTTTTACTAGAGACTCATTAAATGAAGGCTACATTATTTGGAGTCACACAACCTGAAACCAGGAAAATGTACATATTTATAAGCAATTATACTATCTCTAATTGAATTACTTTTAATATGGATGTGTAATGGGTTGAATGGTGACCCTCCCCCCAAAAGAGATATGTCTGCCTCCTAACCATGTCCTAATCTCCTAACTGAATATTATCTAATTTAGAAAAAGGGTATTTGTAGAGATGATTAAGTTAAGAATCTTGAGAAGATCATCCTGGATTATCTAGGTGGTCTCTAAATCCAATGACAATTATCCTGATAAGAGAAAGAGGGAGCATTATTTACAATAGCCAAGATACAGAAGCAACCTAAGTGTTCATCAATAGACAAATGATAAAGATGTGGTATACGTATACAATGGAATACTACCCAGCCACTAAAAAAAAACAATGAAATCTTGCCATATGCAACAACATGGTTAGATCTAGAAGGTATTATGCTAAGTGGAATAAGTCAGACAGAGAAAGACAAAAACCACATGATCTCACTTATATGTGGAATCTAAAAAACAAAACGAACAAAATGAAAACAGATTCATAGATACAGAGAATAAATGTGTGCCAGTGGTGAGGGGGATGGAGGGTGGGAGCAATAGGTGAAGGGGATTAAGAGGTACAAACCACCAGTTATATAATAAATAAGTTACAGGGATGTAATATACAGCATAAGGAATATGGTCAATAATATTGCAATAATTCTGTATGGGGACAGATGGTTACTAGACATATCGTGGTGATCATTCCATAATGTTTTCAAATGTCAAATCATTATGCATTACATCAACTACATTTCAGTTAAAAATAATAATTAGAATTTTTTAAGCATAAAAAATTATAAAAAAGAGAAAGGCAGAGGAATATTTGACAGAGACAACAAAGACATGGAGAAGAAGGCCATATGAAGATATGAAGATAGCCATATGAAGGCAGAGAGTGGAATTATACACCCACAAGGCAAGGAATGCCAATAGCCAGAGAGCCACCAGAAGCCGGAGAGGCTCTGGAGAGAGTGCAGCCCTGCTGATGCCCTGAATTTAGACTTCTGGCCTCCACATCTATGAGTGAACAAGCTTCCGTTGTTTTAAGCCACCAAGTTTATGGTAACTGGTTACAACAGCCACAGGAAACTAATACAGTTGGGTTTACACATTCAAGGCGAGTCCTCTGACCCCAACCTCCCCAAGATCCTTTAGAGCTCACACTAGGATTCACAGCCGGTGTACTTTCTACATTTGATACGTACCCCCACCATGGCTTTTTTGAGAGTTCCGTCCCTGTGTGGTTGAATTAGGATTCTTTTTGTATTACCTTTTGTTATCTACACACAGTTTGGTGCCTAAATTTGGTCTTATTCAAAAGACAAGGATGTCCACTCTCGCCACTCTTATTCAACATAGTTTTGGAAGTCCTAGCCACGGCAATCAGAGAAGAAAAAGAAATAAAAGGAATACAAACTGGAAAAGAAGAAGTAAAACTGTCACTGTTTGCAGATGACATGATACTATACATAGAGAATCCTAAAGATGCCACCAGAAAACTACTAGAGCTAATCAAGGAATCTGATAAAAGTTGCAGGACACAAAATTAATGCACAGAAATCTCTTGCATTCCTATATACTAACAATGAAAGATCAAAAAGAGAAATAAGGAAACAATCCCATTCACCATTGCAACCAAAAGTGGCAGGGGGAGGGGTGGTGGTGGTGGGATGAATTGGGAGATTGGGATTGACATATATACATTAATATGTATAAAATAGATAACTAATAAGAACCTGCTGTATAAAAAATAAATAAAATAAAATTCAAAAATTCCATAAATAAAAGAATCCTCCTGCCAATGTAGGGGACACAGGTATGAGCCCTTGTCTGGGAAGATCCCACATGCCAAGGAGCAACTAAGCCCATGCACCACAACTACTGAGCCCTCGTGCCACAACTACTGAAGCCCACGCGCCTAGGGCCCGTGCTCCACAACAAGAGAAGCCACCGCAATGAGAAGCTCACACACCGCAACAAAGAGTAGCCCCCACTTGCTGCAACTAGAGAAAGCCCACACGCAGCAACAAAGACCCAACGCAGCCAAAAATAAATAAAATAAAATTAATTAAAAAAAAAAAGTAAGGGTGGTATTTTTATGTCATTGTTTGTATTTGGCTGAAAGACCCAGACATGTCCCAAGTCTTCCTCTCTAGCTTCCTGAAAGAGCTACTCATACAAGGAGAAATATTTCAGTGAGAATAAAAATAATACTCAGTTACTGCCTGGGCCAGTGCCTAATATCTCAGAACAGAACCATCCTGTATAAGCTATATTGAAGTAAAAGTGGTTTGGGCTTATGGCTCGAGTAGGTTTCCCTACTTATTCCTAAACCTGAATCCAAATCTGGGGATCTTTTAACTTTCTGGCCAAACTCCAGAGTTCAAGGAAGCAGTGATCAGCACCGTCAGGTATGGTGCACAGCGTGTGACCGGAGAGACAAGGGGCAGAGACAGGATCCCACACACAGACGTGAGTGCTTAGCACACAGTGAACCCATCACAAGCAAGATGAAAGCTGTCTTTGTTTCCTTAACAACAGCAACCATCACAACAAATTTAAATTTATAAAACTGAGACAGCCTGGGAGCTGGGACCCTTTGTGGCAGTGCTGCAGTGCTTGCATCTGGACAAATGACTCCTCAAGCAACAAAAAACACCAAAACAACTATAAGGGACTAAAAATAACTGCAAGCATGTGCAGTTGGGGCAAATTCTGGACAAAAGACACAAAAAGACCAAAAGAGCCCAGCTGCTGCTTCTACAGAGCCTGGAGCAAAAACAGGGTGTCGGGAGCAAAAACAGGGTGTCGGGAGCAAAAGCAGGGTACTGCGCATGCCCCCTGTACACAGCACCACTAAGGGGAGGGCAAACCACCAAGCCACGCCTCCAGCGACCCCCTGGACACACCCCTAACCTCACCCCATATAAGGAACCAGCTCGCCGCCCCCAACCTCGGGCCAGCAAGCAAGGGAAACTGTTACTTGTTCTTGCTCCCTTCTGCTGCGGCAGGGGCCCCAATAAAGCCTTGCCTGAATTTCCTGTCTGGCCTCTAGTCAATTTCTATTTATTGGGGAAGGCCAAGAACCCCGGTCAGTATCAAAACTGCCTGTCTTCAAGCATTTAATGAAAGCATGGCTTCAGTTTTCTATCTAGCTTAATTAGTTGACTCAAATATCTTCTATTTGCTCAACCTCCATTTTGCCCTTTCATTTATAGTCATTATTTGAAGCACTCTGTTTATGAAACCATCGTATTACACCTGAGGAGATCAATGGCCAGCTCTTTTTACATTCCTTTCTGTTTATGCCTGACTGTCCCATCCCTTTAATGGGAAGAGATTTGTTAACTAAGTTAGGGGCCACTCTTTCCCGAGGGGCAAGGGAACCACGCTCATCACCAAATGGTTCTAACAAAAAGCAAAAAGGAACAGATAAAATCTGAAGCTAAAATAGAAGCCTTAGTAGACCCTGGAATGTGCAATATCGAGGTTCTGGGCTTGGCCAAAGATATCCAGCCAGTGATTATTAAGTAAAAAGGGTTATACAGTGTCTAAATATAAAGTACAAATTTCTTAAACCTAAGGAAGATCTTCAAAAATGTTTGTAAGTAGGGCTTCCCTGGTGGCGCAGTGGTTGAGAGTCCTCCTGCTGATGCAGGGGACACGGGTTCGTGCCCCGGTCCGGGAAGATCCCACATGCCGCAGAGCGGCTGGGTCCGCTCCGCAACGGGAGAGGCCACAACAGTGAGAGGCCCACGTGTGGCAAAAAAAAAAAAAAGTTTGTAAGTAGATTAACAAAATAGGAGGCCGCTGGTCTGACTAAACTGACCATAGCTGATATTCAGACCCTGATAGGAATTTTGTAAGAGGCCTTCTCCCCTAAGCTAAATAAGGAAAAGTAAAACTTTCCAACATAGGTGAATGGTTATGTCAGTCCTTCAATATCATTGAGGTAACCACCCAATTCTTTGAAAATTCTTTGTAACAAGTGTCCTTGTTTTACAAATGTAGTCTTTACAGGACCAGAGGTGTAGTTCCAAAAATAATCCAAAACCCACCAATCCTTTTGCCACTCCCAAAGCCTTCCCTATTTATCTTAAGAGGCTTGAAAGTATTAAACAAAGGCGAAACAAAGTCATCCTAGGAGGAACTTGCCTGTACCTTTGAGATGCAAATGTCCTATCTGGTCTTCTCAGGAACCCTAATCTCTGACATCTTTTTAAATGGAAATTTTAAAAAAGAGGGTAAAGTAATTTAGAACTTGACTGGTCAAGGTAAATAGAAATCTTAAGTGCCTTTTCTGTAAACACTAGTAAAAAGGGTTTGTTCCATCTGCTAGAAGCCCAGTTTGAATCCAGCCCCTTGTAACTGATGGCTTTTATGCTATACCTGACTGAGGGCTGAAATTTTGAAATGGGTACTATAAGGCTTCTGTGTTTGTTTGTGTGTTCATATGTATCTATATGTGTGTTGTAGGTGTATGATATTGCGAAAAATGAATTTGTAAAAGAGCTCTACTTAATAGGCTTAAAAAAATTAAGTGCTTATATAAATACTCAGAAACAGAAAATAATCTGGCCAGAATGAATTTCAGGTTCATGTTATCTGGATAATATTCACTACTAAACTGATATCTGGTATTGAAGGTGGCTTAAGCTTGTTGGTTTGATTAATATAGACATGTAAGAGTCATCAATGTTAAGTATAATACTTCTATCGTAACTAGGTTTTTTTTTTTAAGCTTTTTCCCCCATACATTTATTTATTTATTTATTTATTTACTTACTTACTTACTTACTTATGGCTGCATTGGGTCTTCATTGCTGCACACGGACTTTTTCTAGTTGCGGCGAGTGGAGGCTACTCTTCCTTGCGGTGTGTGGGCTTCTCATTGCAGTGGCTTCTCTTGTTGCGGAGCATGGGCTCTAGGTGCACGGGCTTCAGTAGTTGTGGTATGTGGGCTCAGTAGTTGTGGCTTGTGGGCTCTAGAGCTCAGGCTCAGTAGTTGTGGTGCACGTGCTTAGTTGCTCTGTGGCATGTGGAGTCTTCCCGGACCTGGGCTCGAACCCACGTCCCCTGCATTGGCTGGCGGCTTCTTAATCACTGCACCAGGGAAGTCCTGTACCTAGGTTTATTAGAGGTCATATAAGACCTTATTCTATCTGTTACAAATTTGTCAACAAGAAAAGTAACTCAAAGTGAAAAAAACTTTTAAGAAAAGTGTTTTTAGTAAAAAAAAGGTGTGAAGAATGAAAAATACTGAAAAGACTTATACATGATCAGGATTTTCTAAGATTGGATTACATTTAGTTGGGTAAATGGATTTTGTTGGGAGTGGGCTGGGACAAGTCTGGATTTGGTTTCTCCCTCCACAGTTTTCTTGAAATCCTGCTTTTAATAAGAGATAGTATGAGTGTCTTTGCCTTTAAGTGATCTGTATTTGTTTTTGAGATCTTTTGTAACTTTAGTTAAGGAATAAGTATTGTCTCACAGTGACCTATGATCTTATGTGCCAAGTGTTTTAAAACTTTTTGACAAACTTCCCAAATGTCAAATTTTAATTAAGTATCTTTTGATTTCCAGCTAACTTTAGAGGGCCCCTGAGGTATCTTAAAGAGAAATATTTAACTAGGATTATTTGGTATGTTAAGTTAAATGTAATCATTCATAATTCTGGTTATTGTAATCAAGTTTCTTTATCGATTACACTGTAATCAGATGTTTAACCATACCTTTTAAGTCTTTTGTCATTTATAGATATTTTTGTACTCTGATGCTGTTACAAAAAGTGTTTCATCATCAAGGAGATTCACAGAAAGGCTACGGAAGCAGTTACAATGGTTCCACACCAAGATGATGGCTCTGCGAGGATTCCAGCCCATACTGACTTAAAACAAGGAGCTGTCCTGCCCCTGGGGCGCCTAGATCAGGCATCCAGAGATTTTTACTCTGACAGGCAAGGTCAACGCCCCTACTCAGCCTTGAAGCTCTTACAGAAGACGGAACATTGCCCTTCTGCTTCCCATAAGAATATGGGAGTAAAATCTCTGAGCGGGGAATGAAACAGGAGGGAAGGGGGCAAGTCACAACCTTTGAAAGAATGACATAGCCCAAGGACATGACATAAACTGATTAGAACAAAATGGGCCCAAGATGGCGGACAACTCAACTTCCGCTAGACCTTGAGCCTCGGTATATGCTCACTGTAACACATCAGCAAGCTAAATGACACACCCACAGGCACCATGACAGTTCCAAGATGGACCACAAGGATCAAAAACTGGGTGGTGGTCCAATTCCTGGAAATCCCCTTCCCTTCCCAAAATAGCTAGAATACTCCTTCCACTCATTAGCCTATGAAATTACCCACCCCTATAAAAACTGACAACCCCATACCCTGGTGTCTTTCTCACCTTCTGAGATGGCCTACACTCTTGTCTGTGGAGTGTGTTTCTCTCTAAATAAATCCACTTCTTACCTAAAAGAAAAAAGAGAATTCTATAATTAAGAAGCCAAAGTGTTGCATACAAGAGGAACTGAGTTTTAGGCACTTACAGGAGCTATAAATTGTATATATTAAATTTGCTAGATCAGTGAAAAATCAATATTTTTTGTCAAAGTCCTAATGACCAGCACTGAATCTCATCTGTAGTAGAAACTCAAAACTATTTTATTGCCAAATAAAATTATTATTTGCAAAGTTGATTAGTAATAGGGTGCTTTAATTAGAAAGTATAAAAATATCTCCAGGTGTGTTTATGTCTATTTTCATGATTATGATAGGTTTAGCCTCACCCTTTATGATCCAATGCATCAATACATGCGAATCGCCTTTGTTTGAAGACTTTGGGGGCATCCAGTCAGGACTTTGACTTGTCTTAATAGCTAATACTCATACAATCTGGCCCATTAAGTTCAGTCCCACAAATATTTATTGAGAGTTTTCTTTGCACCAGGGCAACTAGCTATTAACCACAGCCTGAAAGGATCAGAACCAGTTCAAGAGCTTTTCTGCTTTGTTTCCTATGTGGTTTTGTGAACTTTTGCTTTCTGTTGTAAAGATGCACTCACAACTCTTTGGGTCCAATTGCGGATAGCCTGGGAAACATTTTCAAAACCTGCAATTCCCCCTGACTAGTAGCACCCCAGGATAGTTTCAGTGGTCTGAGAAAACAGAACTAAATAAATAAATAGCTTGTGGAAACAACCCAGAGAAAAAACTCAGATGAACCTGCCCATAAAAAACAGACGAGTCATTCGGCAGCACGGCCTCCAGGAGTAATTTACCTATAACCCATTGTCCTCAGCATAATCACTGCGAAGGGATAAACCAAGAGGACAGGATGAAGAGCAGTGTTACCTGAAATCAACACCTCGCAGCTCTAGAAGAAACCCATGAGGAGACGTTTGTGACCCAAATATTCATCTCCCAACTGAAACATATCTCCTGAAAGCAAATCACTCCTGAGATGAGGTTCATTCAGGAAAAAATAACACACACACACACACACACACACACACACAGACCCTTTCTCTGACTTAGGACAAGGAGCTGATAAATAAGTACATATCAGAAATAAACCACTTACAAAAACACCCAGGATTTAATCATAGAGATGTGCGAGACTTTTGTGTCTAACGACTCATTTTACCATTATTTTATTTTATAGAATTTAAAAAGATGTCGCTTACCAAGATGCCCTGTTCCTCTGTCCTGTTGGTAGTCTGTAGGAAAATCAAGTACTTCCTGAAACGTTTATTTCACTGGTAACCACGTTTAATGTTTGGGGCTGGGGTGGGGAAGCTCTTTCACGCCACCTACTGAAACCCACTGAAATTACATTACACAGTCAGTGTAAACGTACTTTCTCCTATTCAATGTAGAGAACGGTCTGCGGGTTAATTGCTAGACCCAGCATTAAGATAGAATTGCCTCTCCGTGGCTCTCCTTCACTACAGTTAGTTCACTACTGTCTACACTAAGGAAGTGAAGGAGGTGGTGCTAATAATCCACAGATGATTTATTGGCTGAATTCGAAATTGCTGGTGGAGGTAGGGGTCCTGGCCTGAAGTATTCCAGGTGCTTTGCTTATCTTATTGCCATATATATATATATATATATATATATATATATATATATATATATACAATTATTTATTTATTTGTTTATTTATTTTTGGCTGCGCTGGGTCTTTGTGGCCGTGCACAGGTTTTCTCTGGTTGCGGTGAGCAGGGGCTACTCTTCGTTGTGGTGCGCAGGCTTCTCATTGCAGTGTCTTCTCTCGTTGCGGAGCACGGGCTCTAGGCGCGCGGGCTTCAGTAGTTGTGGCACGTGGGCTCTGTAGTTGTGGCTCGCGGGCTCTAGAGCACAGGCTCAGTAGTTGTGGTGCACGGGCTTAGTTGCTCCGTGGCATGTGGGATCTTCCCGGACCAGGGCTCGAAGCCATGTCCCCTGCACTGGCAGGCGGATTCTTAACCACTGCGCCACCGGGGAAGTCCATCTAATTGGCTTTTGATCAGGCCACTATTAAAGGTGGCTGAAACAGGGAAGAGGGAGGGGTCAAGATCAAAGTTTTGCTAAAACTCATTCATAGAGAAGATCACTCATGGGCTTTTACCAAATGGATGCTAATCATGTCTTTTCCGACAAACTGGTTTTCAGAGAAACTCTGGTGCTCAAATTTTTTTCCATGGATATTTCAAACTTTCTTCAAAAAGTGATTTTTGAAATCTCCATGTGAAAAACACGCTAGCTAACATTCTCTTTTCTCCGATAAGGTCTAAGACATTTCCTGTGGGTTCGTTGATGTTGTCGGCATGCTCAAGGAATCCAACCTGATAACTCCACTCTGGTCTTTTAAAACAACAGTAACAAAATAACAAATGGGCAAATAAAGCTAAGAAATGCTAGCTAGCTGTCTTCCTCTGAATTTGTGCTCAGCCTGGTGCTGCATGATGTCCTATACAAGCTGGATGCAATTCTTGCTGGAATCAGCTTTTCTCTCACAGCAAGCAAAGTCAACTTCCCTAAGAACCCTGAGATTCTTTTTGACTTGTACTATTCTGTCTATCTCTGTTTCCTCCTATCCCCTCACAATTTGTTTAAGGGGGAGGCATGTCTATAAATATATTTCTGTGACTGAAAGAATGTACGTCCTCCCCCCCCTCCACTCTCACTTACCATTACTTCCCCCAGGTCCATAACTGGAGATAAGGGAGCTCTTTGATTAACAATTCAGTTCCTGGCTCCCAAAAGGCATTTGACTTTGTGAACCAAATCTAGAAACTAATGCCCAGGACAGAGAAGTCAGCAGGGCAGAAAGAAAGCACTTTAACACTCAAAAAGTCCTATGTTTCCCTTCAAGCTCATCCCCACTCTGAGTTGCCCACCCGCCTCTTTTTTTTTCTCCCTATTATCCAATAGGTCAGCAGTCCCCAACCTTTTTGGCACCAGGGACTGGTTTCGTGGAAGACAATTTTTCCACAGAAGTGGGTGGGTGGGGGATGGTTCAGGCAGTAATGTGAGCGATGGGGAGCGGTGGGGAGCAGCAAGTGAAGCTTCACTCGCTTGCCCACCACTCACCTCCTGCCGTGTGGCCTGGTCCCTAAGAGGCTGCAGACCTGTAGTGGTCCACAGCCCGGAAGTTGGGGACCCCTGTAATAGATAACCAGGGGACAAACATACTTGTAATTATGTACACCCAGGCACTGATATATCCACCTCTCCTAAGGAGAAACTTTAATTCTCAAAGAACATGCTTTCTTTTAACTTTTTAAAATATTTAAACCAATATATCCAAAATATCATTTTAACATGCCATCAATATAAAACATTATTAATAAGATATCATATATAATATTCTTCATTCTAAGCCTTCAAAATCCAGTGTGTGTTCTACATTCACAGCCCATCTCATCTGGGCTCCCCACATTTCAGGTGTTCAAATGGGCACACATGGCTAGTGGCTCTACCATATTGGATGGCCTGAGCCTAGACGGAGTTATCACAGCCATGAAAATAAGTACAAGCCTAAGTCCAGTCAATAGCAGCTCAAAGAGCTAACTCAAAACAGAGGTTCCATATCTTAGACTCTAGGCACCTCTTTACTTCTCTCAATAGCAGTTTCTGCCCACTCTTGATTCCATACCCAGGTGTTTCTTTTTGGATCCAGGGCAATGTAAATATTCTGCCAATTACATGTGACCTGTACTTGTTTATTTTTTTAAACAAAAGTCTTATTGAGATATAATTCATATACCATAAAAAATTTCACCCATTTAAAGTGTACAATTCAGTGACTTCAGATAAATTCACAGAACTGTGCAACCATTACCACAAGCAATTTAGAACATTTTCATCACCCTGAAAAGAACCACACCCCTTAGCTGTCACCCTCCAATGCCCCATTTGCCTCAGACCTAGACAACCACTATAGATTGTACTAGTCTCTATAGATTTGCCTATTCTAGATATTTCATATAAATGGAATCATATTATAAGTGGTTCTTTGTGTGGTTTTTTTTCTTTCACTTAGACTAGTGTTCTCAAGATCCATCCATGTTGAACCATGTGTCAGGATTTCATTTTTTTGTTGCTAAATAACTTTCCATTGTATGGATATACCACATTTTATTTATCCATTCATCAGCTGATGGATATTTGGGTTGTTTACACTTATGGCTCTTATGAATATATAAACATTCATGTACAAGTTTTTGGTAGACATACTCTCTTGGGTATATACTTAGATACTTAGGCATGGACTTGCTGCATCGTATGGTAACTGTGTTTAGCCTTTTGAGGAGTTCCAGGCTAGCTGCACCATTTTACCTTTCCACCAACAGTGTATAAAGGCTCCAATTCTCCACATCCTTGCTAACACCTATTATCATCTGACTTTTATTATAGCCTTCTTACTGGGAATGAAGCAGTATCTCATTATGGTTTTAATTTGCATTTCCTTGGTACCTAATGATATTGAGCATCTTTTCATGTGTAGATTAGCCGTTTACATATCTTCTTTGCAAATTTGCTGAACTTGTGTATTAGTTCTAATGGTTTTTTAGTGGATTCCTAAGTATTTTCTGCAATTAAAATCATGTCATCTGCAAAATGTCATCTTCTTCCTTTCCAAGATGGATACCTTTTAACATGTTCTTGCCTAACTGCCCTGGCTAGCACTCCCAGTACAATGTGGAACGGAAGTGGTGTGAGCAGACATCCTCATCTGGCTCCAAGTGTTAGGGAAGAGCTTTGAGAACCATTAAGTATGACGTTAGCTGTGAGTTTTCCATTAAGTGTGATGTTAGCTTTTTATCAGGTTGTGGAAGTTCCCATCCGTTTCTAGTTTGTGAGTGTTTTTTTTTTCTGGAAGAGGCAGAAGTATTGTTTCTTAATCAACAAGGAAGAAAACAAATGCTCTGACCCCAGTGTCCTAGTTTGGGAGATGCCTCTCCCAGTGGAGTTAGTTCAGTTGACCCTTGGACAAAGCAGGTGTTAAGGGTGCCTAATATGACTATAACTTTACAGTTGGCCCTTTGTAGCTGTGGTTCTGCATCCTTGGATTCAACCAACCACAAATAGTGTAGTACTGTAGTACATATTTATTGAAAAAATATCTGTGTGTAAGTGGACCAGTGCAGTTCAAACTCATCTTATAAGTTCAAGGGTCAGCTGTACTCACAGCTGTGTTCCATTCCTTCCTTCCCTCCCTATTTTCCTGACAGAAAGCACAATTCCTCTCTCCAACCTGACCCTAGAGTTCAAACTGTGCCCCATGAAGCTGGCTGGGAATGAAAAATGACATCACTAGGACATTTAGCATTTAGTTAATTCCCCCTTAACTACTTAAAATTTTCCAGCAATTTTTTTTTAAGTTGCCACCTGAGTAAATCTTAGGCTAAGGCCAACCTGTCTCCAGCTACTGACCTGAGGGGAGGGTTCCTCTTTTAGCTTCACGAAATGTTAACCAGCAACTTTGTACACAATCTTGGTCCAAGTTTTTTACTGTTGGCTTAGGATAAATTCCTGGAAGGAGTAAATAAATGTCTTGGATGGTTTTTCATGTTTATTGATAATTTCTATCACTTTTGTGAATTACTTGTTCATGTCATTGCCTATATCAGGGTTATGATTTTACTATTTAATTATACATTCTCTTTTATGTTACTGACACTAACCCTCCATCAAACTTTTGGCAAACATCTTCCCTCATTGTTTATCTTTTTATCTCATGATCTTTTGAACCAATAAATACGTAACTTTTTATATAAACAGGTAAGTTGACTTTCTCTTTGCTACTACTGTCAGTTAGTTGTGTGCTGGTGAACCAGGTTACAAAACAAAAATAAAAAGCCTGATTTTTTAGCACTTGCCAATATCTATGGTGTAAGTATTTCCAGTATAGCTGATTTCTAGCTACCAACTGACCTGCCTGCAAAATTTCTGAATATTTAACCACTGGTTCTCACAAGTGTGTACAAACCAGCTCCAGCAGACTACTGCTATATGTTGCTTTTAGGTTTAGAGAGTTCTTCTTCAGAACAAGGTCAGATAAATATATGTGTATATGTTCTCCTCAAACATAATTTTTCAGTTAATTTGATCTTTTTATTATCCAAGTAATAAATGTTTACTGAAGAAAACAGGAAATATGAATAAATAAAAACAAAATTTCAAATCAATAATAACTTACCATATAGAGATAAACCAATATCATTTTTGGAGCAACCATGCAGACTTTTTAATATATATATAAACATGCTTTAGGCTCTTGATGCCTGTTGCCAAATTGCTATTCAGTAAGATTGTACAGTTTACATACATACACACACACACACACACACCTGCCCCCTCAGATGGCACTGGAACAAGTATTCTGTTTTGTAATCTGCTTTCTTTTTAAAAAATTAATTAATTAATTAATTAATTTTGGCTGTATTGGGTCTTCGTTTCTGTGCGAGGGCTTTCTCTAGTTGCGGCGAGCGGCGGCCGCTCTTCACCGCGGTGCGCGGGCCTCTCACTGTCGCGGCCTCTCTTGTTGCGGAGCACAGGCTCCAGACACGCAGGCTCAGTAGTTGTGGCTCACGGGCCTAGTTGTTCTGTGGCATGTGGGATCTCCCCAGACCAGGGCTCGAACCCGTGTCCCCTGCATTGGCAGGCAGATTCTCAACCACTGCGCCACCAGGGAAGCCTTAATCTGCTTTTCTTAATCCATAATGCATCATAAATGTCTGTTTATATCAGTAAATATCCACCTACAGCTTTGTTATTATTGGCTGAATAATATTCCATTTTATTTACAATGTATTTTTAAAATATTTTAATTAACAATGTATTCAAGCAATCTTTTTAAGTTGTCTCCAAACTTCACATTATTATCATAAACAACTCTGCAATAAGCAGCATGTTCATCCATTTTCTTAGGATGTGTATGAGCAATTATTTCCTTAGGATACATTCCATGAAGTGAACTCTCTGAACCAACTGACATAAATCCATACCATTTTTCTCTATTGCTATGAATGTCTTTTTTATTTTTATTTTTTTTGTTATGTCTTTTTTAAATGATTATTTAATCCAAACTTAGAATAGATTTTTAGGTTGTTCATCTGCCATATAATTCAATAGCCTACTGACAATTTTGGTTTCCCTTCTTGTCTGTTGGTTCTACTGATTATGGTATAGGGTATTGACTGGAACTTTTCCTATGACTTGGGTCCAAAACCAAGGACTAGGAAGTGTTACTTACCCCATAGTCTAAGGAGAGCTCTCAACAATTCGGGCCAAGCACTTCCTAAAGCAGTTGAACCAGACAGTGCAATCCCCACCATCACCCCATCCTCACATTTCCCAGGTACATATACATAAAGGGGCAGCAGTGAGAGAGTCAGCAACATTGAGATACCAGTGTTTATGATGTAAGGCTACACCCTATGATATGGAGAAAGGAGAAGACCTTTAGATGGAATTGGAGATTGAAAATGTTAAGTTAGAGTGCACTGTTAATACCTCAGAAGGGCTGAAGATGTCTGAAATTTGCTCACAAAAATTACTTCATATTTAGACTTGACTCTGTTGAGATTCCTTACCCCGTGCTTAAAATGCAGGAGGCGTGGGTTTGATCCCTGGTCTGGGAACTAAGATCCCACATGCCATGAGGCCAAACAAATAAGCAAAAAACAGAAAGTCCCTGTGGCTTTAGAAATCCCTTTAAGTCTCTTTATCTGCCTGTAATTTATTCTCATTCTCTTCTGATCAAACCAACCTCCAGAAATCTAGACAGAAAGTGACTTCCTCCTTTCCCAGTGTTGCGTTCTGTGTTCTCATTAAGAATCACTCTCTCCATTTATATCCCAGTCATCCAGTCACTGTCTCTTAGTCATGCTCTCACACCCCTCCATCCCATCTTCTCTGCCAATCTCTCCTTTTTTTGGACTTCAGAACTTCAGAACTGTGAGAAATACATTTCTGTGGTTTAAGGCACCCAGCCTGTGGTATTTTGTCAGGGCAGCCTTCGCAGACCCCTATACCACCCTTCTCGACAATGGTCACGAGGCAGGTAACCCTGCTCCCCACTCCTCAATCCCCATCCTCACCCACCACCATGACACCAGGTCATGACAAAGAGCTTGACTTTTGTTCTAACTGCAAGGGGAGGTCATTAGAACGTTTTAAGCAGGGGAGTGGCTTAAAATAATTTATACTTTAAAAATAATTACTCTGATTGCTGTTTGGAGAATGTATGAGGCAAGAGTAAAAGCAGGGAGGCCGGTGAGTTTACTGCAGTCACACAGGTGAGAGATATTGGTGGCTTAGTCGGGACAGCGGATGCTCCGCTCCAGGTTACAGAGTGGAACATGCACACTCTGTCCCTGATGGCCTGCAGACTCAGCTGGGGGTGGCAATAGAAAAAAAGGGAGGGAAGAATAGGACAAAAGCTGCGTGGGTCCATGAGACACTTCTGTATCCTTGAAATAAACACGCCCTTTCCCAAGTTGGTATCTGCTACTTGCAACTGGAAGAATTCAAAAGAGGAATCAGAGGATTCCTGGAGATAGAACATCTTTCTCTAAAAAACAAACTGATC